>NW_005871157.1:2608700-2616313 GCF_000147115.1 Myotis lucifugus
ATGTATACCCACTTTAACAGCTGATAGCTCAATTTTGAAAATGAAATCTATTTTAATAAACACTGCCTTTATACTTATTCAAAGTGTGCATATACATTTTTTGGAACACCCTATATATACCCAAAGGAAACAAAATTATTACTCTCAGAGATAACTGCACTTCACATTCAATGCAGCATTATTTACAATAGCCAAGACGTGGAAACAACCTAAGTGTCCATTGACAGGTGAATGGATAAAGAAAACATAATATGCAAGCACAAACATGCATAATATTATGCAACCCTAAAAAATAAAGACAGCCTTCCATTTGTTGACAACATGAATGGATCTTGAAAGTATTATGCTAAGTGAAATAAGACAGAAAAAGACATATATTATATGATCTCACTTATATGTGGAATCTTAAAAAAACACACGAATTCCCCAAAACAGAGAATATGATTATTGGTGGTTGCCAGAAGTGGGGGGTGAGGAAAGGGTGGGGGAAATGGGTGAAGGGGGTCAAAAGGTACAAACTTCCAGTTGTAAAATAAGTCCTGGGGATATAATGTGAAGCATGGTGACCATAGTTAATAATATTGAATTGTATATTTGAAAGCTGCTAAGAGAGTAGATCTTAAAAGTTCTCATCATAAGATGTTAACAAACTTATGATATTAATTTTTCAGTATATACATATATCAAATCATTCTGTTGTACATCTTAAACAATTATTAAGTTAGACTAGAGGCCCAGTGCCCGAAATTCGTGCGGGGGGGAGGGTGTCCCTCAGCCCAGCCTGCACCCTCTCCAATCTGGGACCCCTCGGGGGATGTCCGACTGCCCTCTCACAATCCAGGACTGGTGGCTCCCAACCGCTCACCTGCCTACCTAATTGCCCCTAACCACTTCTGTCTGCCAGCCTGATCACCCCCTAACCACTCCCCTGCCAGCCTGATCGATGCCTAACTGCTCCCCTGCTGGCCCAATTGCCCCTAATTGCTCTCCCCTGCTGGTCTGGTCACCCCTAACTGTCCTCCCTTGCACGCCTGGTTGCCCCAAACGCCCTCCCCTGCTGGCCCAGTCACCCCTAACTGCCCACACCTGCAGGCCTGGTGACCCCTGAACTGCTCTCCCCTGCAGGCCCTGCTCACCCCAAACTACCCTCCACTGCAGGCCTGGTCCCCCCCAACTGCCCTCCCCCTGCAGGCCTTGTCCCTCCCAACTGTCCTCCCCTGCAGGCCTGGTCGCCCCCAACTGCCCTCCTCTGCAGGCCTGGTCACCCCTAACTGCCCTCCCCTGCAGGCCTGATTGCCCCCAACTGCCCTCCCCTGCAGGCCATCTTTTGTCCACATGGGGGCGGTCATCTTGTGTGTTGGAGTGATGGTCAATTTGCGTATTACTCTTTTATTAGATAGGATGTCAATTCTATCTCAATAAAACTGGAAGGAGGGGGGAGAGTCAGAACTCAGATCAAAATATAGGTACCTAAAGCCTATCCTACCTCCGGATCTTTCAGTTTGGTGTGGAGGAAACTGCATGTGCTCAAGTCTGCTTGAGTTAAATACCAGCTTTTTCATATGTTAGCTTGTTACTTAATCTCCACAAGTCACACAAGGAGTAACAATAGCACTTACCCTCAAAGGGTTATTGCACAGGTGAAATCAGCCAAAGTATATCTAATACATAATATACTGTGTGGTTTTACAAGAAGTGCTCAATATATGCTACCTATTATTATCATTAAAGATTAGTGACAGCCCTGACTGGTTTGGCTCGGTGGATAGAGCGTCGGCCTGCGCACTGAGGGGTCCCAGGTTCGATTCCGGTCAGGGGCATGTACCTTGGCTGCGGGCACATCCCCAGTGGGAGATGTGCAGGAGGCGGCTGATCGATGTTTCTCTCTCATCGATGTTTCTAACTCTCTATCCCTCTCCCTTCCTCTCTGTAAAAAATCAATAAAATATATTTTAAAAAAAAAATTAGTGACAGTGGGCCCTATTTTGGAATGAGACATCTAAGCTAAAAATTCTATTTACTATGTTTTTGTGGCTTTGACAGATTAACCTCTTTTAGGCTTAATTTCCTCAACTATAATATGAGGTAAAAGTTATGGTAAGAATTTAATTAAATAATATTTTTTAAAAACAATGCCTGGCACAGCCCTGGCCAGGTGGCTCAGTTGATTGGAACATCATCTTGTACACCAAATGGTCAAGGGTTTGATTAATAGTCAGGGCACATATCCAAGTTTTGGGTTCAATCCCCCCAGTCAGGGTGCGTACCTGAGGCAACAGATTGACGTTTCTCTCTCACATTGATGCTTCTCTCTCTCTCCCTTTCCTTTCCTCTTTCCCTAAAATCAATTTAAAAACACACACATATCTATCTTAGCTCGTTTGGCTCAGTTGTTAAGAGTGTCAGCCTGCGGACTGAAGGGTCTCAGGTGCGATTCCTCCCGTTGAGGGTACATACCTTGGTTGTAGGCCCAGTCCCCCATCCAAGTCCGGGCTGGTGCAGGAGGCAACCAATCAATGTGTCTCTCTCACATCGATGCATCTCTCTCTCTGTCTTTCCCCCTTCCTTCCATGCTCTCTAAAAAAGTCAATGGAAAAAATATCCTCCAGTGAGGATAAACAAAACACATAAAACAAACAAGCAAGCAAACAAACAAAAAACTATCCTCAGGTGAGGATAAAAACAACTAAACTATGCCTGGCACAGAAAGTATCTTACATGGTTGCTAGCATCATCATTATATGATAGGTACAAACTGCTTCTCAAAGTGGTGGTACCAATTTATACTTCTACTATTGGAACACAAGGAAGTTCTCATTTCTCTATGGTCACCAACACTTAATATTGTCAGACTATATTTTTCCAGTCTGATGGGTATGAATTGGTGTCATACTATAATTTGCATTTCTTTCATTATGAGTGACATTGAGCATCTTTTTTTTTTTTTTAAAATATATTTTATTGATTTTTTACAGAGAGGAAGGGAAGGGAGAGAGATAGAGAGTTAGAAACATCGATGAGAGAGAAACATCGATCAGCTGCCTCCTGCACATCTCCCACTGGGGATGTGCCCGCAACCCAGGTACATGCCCTTGACCGGAATCGAACCTGGGACCCTTGAGTCCGCAGGCCGACGCTCTATCCACTGAGCCAAACCGGTTTCGGCATACATTGAGCATCTTTAAAGTATATATATATATACACACACACATACTAGAGGCCCGGTGCACAAAAATTTGTGCACTCGGGGGGCGGGGGAGGTCCCTCAGCTCGGCCTGTGCCCTCTCGCAGTCTGGGACCCCTCGGGGGGATGACCACCTGCTGGCTTAGGCCTGCTCCCCAAGGGATTGGGCCTAAGCTGGCAATCAGACATCCCTCTGGCAGCCCGGCAGCCCTCAGAGGATGTCCACTTGCCAGCGGGAAGCAGACCTAAGCTGCAGTCGGACATCCTTAGCGCTGCTGAGGAGGCAGGAGAGGCTCCCACCACCACCACTGTACTGGCAGCCATCAGCCTGGCTTGTGGCTCAGCAGAGCTCCCCCATGTGGGAGCTCACTGACCACCAGAGGGCAGCTCCTGCATTGAGCGTCTGCCCCCTGGTGGTCAGTGTGTGTTATAGTGACCAGTCATTCCCAGTCTTTCTGCTGTTAGGGTCAGTTTGCATATTACCCTTTTACTATATAGGATAGAGGCCTGGTGCACGGGTGGGGGCCGGCTGGTTTGCCCTGAAGGGTGTCCCAGATCAGGGTGGGGGTCCCCACTGGGGTGCCTGGCCAGCCTGGATGAGGGGCTGATGGCTGTTTGCAGCTGGTCACACCCCCTTCAGGGTGGGGGTCCCCACTGGGGTGCCTGGCCAGCCTGGATGAGGGGCTGATGGCTGTTTTCAGGCTGGCCACACCCCCTTTAGGGTGGGGGTCCCAACTGGGGTGCCTGGCCAGTCTGGATGAGGGGCTGAGGGTTTTCAGGCTGGCCGGCGACTGTAGCTCCCAGCCTCTCCTTTTTTTTTTTTTTTTTTTTTATTCTAGGATTCATTTACCTTCTATAATTGAAACTTTGTTGCCGCTCCAGCTCCGAGGCCATGGCCTGCTGAAAGCAGGCATCTGTTTTGTTTAGCTTCTATAATTGCAACTTTGCTGCTTAGAGTGGAGCTCAGAGCCCGGCCCGCGGCAGGCAGAGAACCCTTGGCTTCCTCCATCACTGGAGCAAGCAAGCCTCCTGCTCGCTTCAGCTGCCTGCTGCCGACCACCATATTTATTGGCGGTTAATTTGCATATCTCGCTGATTAGCCAATGGGAAGCATAGCGGAGGTACGGTTAATTTCAATCTTTGTCTATTATTAGATAGAATATATATTGATTTCAGAGAGGAAGGGAGAGGGAGAGATAGAAACACAATGATGAGAGAGAATCATCAATTGGCTGCCTCCTGAAGGCCCCCCACTGGGGATTGAGCCTGAAACATAGGCATATGCCCTGACCCGGAATCGTACCATGACCTCCTGGTTCATAGATCAACACTCAACTACTGAGCAACGTCAGCTGGGCGACATTGAGCATCTTTTTATCAGTTGACTGATGGTTTAGGTTTCCTTTTTTTGTAAATTACCAGTTCTTATCCTTTATGTATCCTTTCTATTTTTACTCCTGTGACTGACTACCTTGGCCTAGGACAGGGGTGGGCAACCCCTGGCACACGTGCCAAACATGGCACGCCAGTAACTTTTGCTGGCACGCGAAACCCTCTCTTATAATCTTCCATTTACAATTTTTTTCTTAATATCGACTTTTTTATTTTTCAGATAAATTCAGTGTAGGCGCATCTTAGATAAATAAATAATTTTACATAACAAATTATCTTAAAGACCATAGACATGGATTGACGAGAGAGGGGAAGAGCAATTTCTATGCCTCTGCCTTAACTCTCCCTGCCTTCCTAGATCCGACCAGTGTTTTGGTTTCATCCACATATGCTTGTGAATCTTTGTTCTCAGTGATGAATTTTGTTAAGTCTCGTAATAGGAGTAGCCTGATGGATGAAAGTAGTAGCTCGTGCATATCTCTGAAGGTCACGAAATATAAACCTGATGTAAAATCTCTGTCATCAGTGATGCAGCAGCAAAAGTCCCACTGATAATATCAAACGGAGTCATAAAGTTTTCTGTTGGACTATCAGTGTGCATGTATACATTAAAAAATAAATGTATTTTTCATCATCATATACTGTGTTTTTGTCGCTCGAATGAATTTTATTATTTCTTCAAGGTTCTTCACATATGTACACCTTTAAGAGATATCAAGTAGGCGTAACATGTTCTCAAAAAATTAGGTTTGGCACGCAGAAGAATTCTGAGTCAGAGATTTTGCTGGTTTTGACACGCACTCACAAAAAGGTTGCCCAACCCTGGCCTAGGACATCACTATCTCATAGAGTGTTTCCCTAGAATTCTTTGCCTCTATGCTCTCCAAAATACTTGAAGGCCCTCTAGTTCCCTGTCACTATATTCCCCTCCATAATACTGCTGCAACTTAACTCTCACCTACAGACTCAAGCCCACCTCACTCTCACCCTTAGATTCAGCAGGAAACATTTATCGAACTCTATCCAGCATAGTACTCTGGATGTCATCATGCATTCACGCTTGCTGCTAGTCTTGTCCTGATCTCATTCCTTGCTTCTGACAACTGAGCTTCTGCCTAGCTGCTCTTTTGTTCCCTTCGAGTGCTCTATGGGTCTTTGTATACATTTCTTTTTTTTATACATTTTAAATATTTTTATCACTTATCTGCAATTTCATTATTCATTCTCTCTGTGTCAGTCTGGCTTGTGAGGCCCTAAGGACAAAAACCATGCCTTGTTTATATCACTAGCACCTAGTACAATGATTCAAATTTTCTAGTCCCTAAAAAGAAAAGAAGGAAGGAAAAGAGAATGAAAATGATTAGTAAACTATCAGGTACCCTGGACTTTCCAGGACTAAGGCCATTAGCCCCTTCTTCTCCATTCTATTGTCCTTCCTCTGCTCCCATAGGGCCAAATGTCAACCTCAGAATTACAAACACAAGCTTGCCTTTTGTGCTTCACTTATTTCTTATAGACAATGTACTGGATTCCCCTGATGTTCACTGCTCCAATGGACTATGATCTATTGTCTACAGACACAGCTCACCTAGCATGTGCATATCCCTGACCCCATCCATTCTGCAAAATCTGACTGTACTTCCCTGGACCAGGTGGCCTGTGAAGTACATGACCCACACATGACCCAGGTCAACATAATGTCACCACCCACACACTATTCATAAGATAATCTCCCTAAAGTAATATTTTTATCATGTCATTTGCCTACTCAAGAAAATATAAACAATAAGGCCTGGAGAAATAAGATTAAAATGGTGAGCCTAGAATTCAAGATTCATTCTACATTACTTATCAAACCTCATTTCCTTCAGCTCTTCACCATAAATCATACACTCTGATGAGGAGTGATTGATTTTTTAAAAATATTTTATTGATTTTTTACAGAGAGGAAGGGAGAGGGATAGAGAGTTAGAAACATCGATGAGAGAGAAACAACTATCAGCTGCCTCCTGCATGCCCCCTACTGGGGATGTGCCCACACCCAAGGTACATGCCCTTGACCGGAATTGAACCTGGGACCCTTCAGTCTGTAGGCCGATGCTCTATCCACTGAGCCAAACCGGTTAGGGCAGGAGTGGTTGATTTTTGATTCTCTCTCTTAAATGTTCTACTTTGTTGTGGTTTTTTTTGCTCACATTATTTCCCTTAACCTCATCTCAAATCAAATAGAATTCTTAAAATCCAAATATCCCTGTAAGAGGTAATATCAACCAATTAATAGTCAGGATTAGATTTTCAGATATTAAGAAGTTGGGCACCTACCAAAGCCCTGAAGGGGAAAAAAATAAACAAGACAATTAACGTAAGAGTTCCCTAGAGACAAATAAGAGTAATAGAGTTTGCTAACACAGAGAGAACTAGAGAAAGAAGAGAAGTCAGCAAGGTAGCTCTGATCACTGGGAGTCATAGGTTGTTGATCATAAGAAAATATAGGATGGCCCTGGCTAGTTGCTTAGTGCTTAGAGCATTGGCCCATAGACTGAAGGGTCTTGGGTTTGATTCCTGGTCAAGAGCATGTACCTCAGATGCAGGGATGGATATATATATCAACAAGCCAATTTTAACTTTCTGTTTATGTCTCTCTTACATTTAAGAAATCCTCTAAAAGATAAAAGAAATCCTGAACGTACAAACCAGATCTTTACCAAACACTCAAAATACTACCACGAGGGCTTTTTGTTAATCCTTTAGGTTTTTCTTTTTTTTAATTTAAAAGGCAAGCTAATTTATTTGGTGTCATTTAGACAGACATATAAACAGACTGTGTGCAAATCACATCAACACAGACTATATAAGCACATTTTTAGAGGAAAATTACAACTTTAAAAATGTCATTAAAAGAAAAGTTGGGCTAGTTGTCAATTTTTTGAACAATAGTTCTCTCATAATTATTCTTTTTTTGCTTTGTATAATATATTGCATCTCATAGCCAGTTAGTATTTTTTATTACATATTACATATGCACCCTTTTCCCCCA
>NW_005871157.1:2617582-2619670 GCF_000147115.1 Myotis lucifugus
CCCATGGAGCTGGAGCGAGCAGGAGGCTTGGTGCCTCATGATGGAGGAAGCCAAGCTTCTCGCCAGCCGCGGCAGGCTCTGAGCGCCACTCAAAGCAACAAAGTTTCAATTATAGAAGGTAAATAAACCCCAGATACCTGCTTTCAGTAGGCTGTGGCCACGGAGCTGAAGCGAGCAGGAGGCTTTTCTCCCGCCCGCCCTGGCCAGCTCTGAGCTCCTCTCAAGGCTATAAAGTTTCAATTATAGAAGGTAAATAAATCCCAGAATTAAAAAAAGAAAAGAAGAAAAGGAGAGGCTGGGAGCTTCCGTCGCCAGGGGGCTTGGCCAGCCTGAAAACAGCCCTCAGCCCCTCACCCAGACTGGCCAGGCACCCCAGTGGGGACCCCCCACCCTAAAGGGGGTGTGGCCAGCCTGAAAACAGCCATCAGCCCCTCACCCAGGCTGGCCAAACCTCCATGGGGTGAGGGTCCCCACTGGGGGGGCTTGACCAGCCAACAAACAGCCATCAGCCCCTCACCCAGGCTGGCCAGGCACCCCAGTGGGGACCCCCACCCTGAGGGGGGTGTGACCAGCCTGCAAACAGCCATCAGCCCCTCACCCAGGCTGGCCAGGCACCCCAGTGGGGACCCCCACCCTGAAGGGGGTGTGACCAGCTGCAAACACCCATCAGCCCCTCACCCAGGCTGGCCAGGCACCCCAGTGGGGACCCCCACCCTGGAGGGGGTGTGACCAGCTGCAAACAGCCATCAGCCCCTCACCCAGGCTGGCCAGGCACCCCAGCGGGACCCCCACCCTGATCCGGGACACCCTTCAGGGCAAACCAGCTGGCCCCCACCCATGCACCAGGCCTCTATCCTATATAATAAAAGGGTAATATGCAAACTGACCCTAACAGGCAGAACGACTGGGAATGACTGGTCACTATAACACACACTGACCACCAGGGGGCAGACGCTCAATGCAGGAGCTGCCCCCTGGTGGTCAGTGCGCTCTCACAGGGGGAACTCTGCTCAACCACAAGCCAGGCTGATGCCTGCCAGTACAGTGGTGGTGGTGGGAGCCTCTCCCGCCTCCTCAGCAGCGTTAAGGATGTCCGACTGCACGCACTCACAAAAAGGTTGCCCAACCCTGGCCTAGGACATCACTATCTCATAGAGTGTTTCCCTAGAATCCTTTGCCTCTATGCTCTCCAAAATACTTGAAGGCCCTCTAGTTCCCTGCCACTATATTCCCCTCCATAATACTGCTGCAACTTAACTCTCACCTACAGACTCAAGCCCACCTCACTCTCACCCTTAGATTCAGCAGGAAACATTTATCGAACTCTATCCAGCATAGTACTCTGGATGTCATCATGCATTCACGCTTGCTGCTAGTCTTGTCCTGATCTCATTCCTTGCTTCTGCTCCCTGCTGGCAAGTGGACATCCCCCAAGGCTGCCGGGCTGCCAGAGGGATGTCTGACTGCCATCTTGGGCCCGATCCCCCAGGGAGCGGGCCTAAGCCAGCAGGTGGACGTCCTCAGAGGGGTCCCAGACTGCAAGAGGGCATAGGCCAGGCTGAGGGACCCCCCCGAGTGCACAAATTTTTGTGCACCAGGCCTCTAGTTTAGCAATAAAGTGAAAAGCTGAGCTGAAACAATCCCAAATCCACTAACAGCAATGCTCTATAATTCAAAGAACAAATTCCAGGTCATTTACAAATTAGCAAACACTGAGATTCTACAAAGATCGACTATCATCCTGATAAGGACACCACAAAACCAGTGTTAGCTTCCTTGCCCATCTGTATTTACTCCAGATATTTACCTACTCCCCACCAAAAACAAAGAAACCACACCCACCCAAATAATAACTCATGAAATATCTACACCATGGGAAACAGAAAAATATAAATCTAGGCCCTGTTCTCAAAGACTTTACAACCTTATTGAAAGAAATGAACACATAATAAGACTAATATAGACAATAAGATCAAATGATAGCTTATAAAAACAAGAAATCAATACATTAGTTGGATTAAAATACATCAGATCCAGAGACATAGAAGCATGGAACAGATTGACGAATTTCAGAGGGAAGTCGGGGGT
>NW_005871157.1:2619770-2635198 GCF_000147115.1 Myotis lucifugus
AGGCTCCTCCACGGCCCAGACCCTGGTCGGCAAGTGTCGATTAGAGCGAACCAATCGATGTGTTTCTCTCACATCGGTATTTCTCTCTGTCTTTCCCTCTCTCTTCCACTCTGTAAAAAGCAATGGAAAAATATCCTCAGGTGAGGATTAAAAAAAGAAAAGATAAAATAAAATGCATTATAGAGCTTGAGCTTCATTGAGTTAACTTGACAGTGATACAAAAAGAAGGGCCTGGTGTGGCTCAGTGGTTGAAAGTCCACCCATGAACCAAGAGGCCACCAGATCTATTCCCAGTCAAGGTACTTGCCCGATTTGCAGGCTTATCCCCAGTAGGTCTTTCTTTTCTTTTTTTCTTTTCCCTCTCTTCTTTTCTTTTTTTCTTTCTTCTCTTCCCTTCCCTTTTCCTTCCTTCCTTCCTTCCCCTTCCCTTTCCTTCATCCCTCCCTCCCTCCCTTCCTTCCTTTCCCTTTCTCTCTCTTTCTCTCCCCATCCCTCTCTCCTGCTCCTTCCTCCCTCTCTAAAATAAATAAAAACATATACATATTTTTTTTAAAAGGGGTGTCCTCTACACCAAGTCCACAGGAAAAATAATTCCACCAGGAAATCAAAATACAAAGGCTCCTTCCAGCTCTCATGAGAAAGCCCATCTAACAATCCCTTCGTTTCTAAGTAGCTCACCAGGAGCTGAAGGAATATAGCAGAAGGAAGTTTCCAAACTCATCTTTCTAGATAACCATCAAAGAAAATTCTATCATTTAAATGTTTTTCTTCTAAAAGCTGAATAGCTTTATATTTCACATGTAGATGTGTAGTACATTTTAAGTTCATTTTTGTATAACTTATGTGGTTAAGGTCAAGGTGCATTATTATTTTTTAAATATATTTTTATTGATTTCAGAGAGGAAGGGAGAGGGAGTGGGAGAGAGAAACATCAGTGATGAGAGAGAGTCATTGATTGGCTGCCTCCTGCATGACCCACACTGGGGGACAAACCCAAAACCCTGACATGTGCCCTGAACAGGAATCAAACTGACATTCCAGTTCACAGGGCAACGCTCAACCACTGAGCCATGTCGGCCAGGCAAAGTGCTTTATTTTTGTATGTGGATGTCCAATGTTCCAACACCTCTTATTGAAAAGAATATTCTTTTTTCACTTAGAAACTTTGGAAAAAAACTATTGGCCATATTTGTGTGGTTCTATTTCTGGAATTTCTATTCTATTTCAGTGATCTATATGCCTCTCTCTTTGCTAATACCACAGTCTTGATAATGGTAGCTTTGTACTGAGTTTTAATTCATGTAGTTTGGTTTTTCTAACATATTTCATTTTCAAAACTGTTCTGGCTATTCCAGGTCCTTGACCTTTCTATAGAAATTTTAGAATCAGTTTCTCTATAACTACAAACAGTGCTATTGGGATATTTATTGATGATGTGTTAAATCTATAGATCAGTTTGGGGAGAATGAATGTCTTTATAGTGAATCTTCCAATTCATGAATATGATATGTATCTCCATTTAAATGTTCTTTGATTATTTTTAATCAGGGTATATGGTTTTCAGCATAGAGATACATATTTTATTAACTTTAAATCTAAGTATTTCATTTTGGGGAGCTATTGTAAATTTTTTAAAATACAAATTTCAATTGCTTACCATTAACATATAGACATATGATTGCTTTTTGTGGATGACCTTGAATCACCTGCTAAACTCATTTATTCTAGAAAATTATGTGTGGATTCCTTGGGCATGACGTCAATCATGCCATTTGCAAATAGGGACAGTCTTATTTCTTCCTTTGCAATCTATATGCCACTATTTCTTTGAATAGTTTTGCTGAACCACACTCATTCTCTTCTAATTCAGGGTTTCTGATGACATAAATGTTAGACTTTATGATAGTGTCATAGGTCCCCAAGACTATTTATTTTTAATCTTCATTTTGTTGTTGTTACAACTGGATTTCTTTTTTCTTTTTTTTTCAATTAGGTGTACAAAGTATTTTTGGCTTAAGTGCAGCATAAGCCTATGGGTTTTTTGTTTTGTTTTTAAGTTTCCGAATGGATAATTTCTATTGATCTATTTTCAAGTTCACTGATTCTTTCATCTGTCATGTCCACTCTATTGAGCCCATCCAGCAATTTTTAAATTTCCATTATTATATTTCTCAGTTCTAAATTTTCATTTAGTTCTTGTTTATCTTCTATTTCTTTGCTGAGTTTTCTTTCTTCTTCTTTTTTTTTTTTTATCTTTCCACTCATTCCTGGAACATTTAGTTCTTTCTATCTTCTATTTCTTTGCTAAGACTTATCTTCCTGCCCATTCCTGGAATATGGTCATTATAGCTGATTTAAAAGTCTTTGAGACAGCCTGGCTGGTGTGACTCAGTGGTTGAGTGTTGTCCTGTACACCAAGAGGATGCCAGTTCCATTCCCGGTCAGGGCACATGCCCAGGTAGTGGGCCCAATCCCCAGTAAAAGGTGTGCAGGAGGCACCAACCAATGTTCTCTCTCGTCAGTGTTTCTAGCTCTCTCTCCCTCTTCCTTCCTCTTTCTCTGAAATCAATAAAAACATATTTAAAATTTTTTTTTTAATTTTTGAGATAATTTTAACAACTGTGTGATGTTGGCATTGGGATCTGTGTTTTCTTTTCCCATGTGAGTTCAGATTTTTCTGATTCTTTGTAAGCTGAGTAATTCTTTTTAAGCTGAGACATTTTTAATATTATGTTGAAACTCTGGTTGTTATTTAAGTCCCACTGCGCATGTTTGTTGAGTTTTGGGGGTTTTTTTAAGCCAGTAATTGACCCAGTTGGGTTCATACTTCAAGTTCTGACATGTCTTCTGTGGATTGTGTTTCCAATTTCAATTCAGTTAAGTGTTTCATAACTGTCCCACATAGTGTCCAGTTTAGGGATTGGGGGGTGGTCTATCCCATAATTCCGTGCTCAACATTTTCTTATGCTGTTTAGAATCAGGCTCACGCAAGCAAAACTTGGAAGTCAGCTCAGCAGTCCATAAGCAGCTTTAAGTGGTTTCCCTGCAATCTTCTGGTTCCCTAGGACTCTCCTTTTTAGGCCTTCCAACAGAAAGCTGGGCTTCATTACACACCCTTTAGTGTGTACTTCCCATGACTGTGTCAGAAGTCAGGGCCCAGGGTGAGCAATAGAAGAGCTAAAGGAGAAGAAAAGCAATGGAATTTGCTCCACTCTCTTAAGACCATAGTTCCTTCAATTGGAGAGGAAGGTTCCCCTCCCTCTGAGATTTAGGCTCCTGCCTGACCCCGTTGAGACCACTGTAGTCACTGCCAAGAATTGTTTGAGGCCTAGGGTGTAAGAGAATGAAGAAAAGAAAACAAAGAAGAAAAAAGAAAAAGATGTGGGATTGCCACATTTTCTCTGAGCATTAGGAAACCCCTTTCCTGCTCCTTGAGTCAGAACTAGAGGACTTCTCCTGGTTCTTTTTCTGTCCGAGTTAATAATGCTCACTTCCAAGTTTCAGGATATGTTAAGTTCAGGCGGGGGTATACTGGAAGAAAAAAATGGTAAACTCACCGCCAGTTCACTGGTACTCTGAATTCTGGTCTTCTTCCCCAATCTGCCTCCTACTATTTATTTTTTGAGTCCTCAAATAGCCACTCCAAGCATTCTGTCCAGGTTTTATAGCTGCATTCAGTGGGAGAGACAGGGTGAAGTATGCTTACTCCATCTTATCTGGAACCAAAACCTGGACTACTGTTTTTCATAACAGGCTTTGTAGAACTGATTGATTAAACTATTTGTATAACTTTGATTATAAATTAAAATTTTTAAATAAATCCTGTAGTAATCTTATCTAGGAAAAAGGAACAGGCAATCTAGTAGAATCACATTTTTTTAAGCATACATATTTTTGGATATTACATGCTTAGGAAAAAAAAAGTGAAGCTCTTAATTTTACGTTGCTTTATTTCTTTAAATCTTAGTTTACCTGTGGATTTTATAAATACTAGGCCTATTATAAATTTATTTTAAAGGAATAAAGAAAGTAGGAATTATCCAAAGCATAAAACAGAGGAAGCAGAGTTGCAGATAAGAGGCCATAAACTGTTTAGGAACTGAAAAAAACATGCCACGTTAAGGTGGGTAGACTTTACCTGAGAAAAGGAAGGCCCTGAAATATTTTAGCAAAGGTGGGGGAGTGACATGATCCAATTGATATATCTGAAGGATCACTCCTGCTGCAGAACATAAAGGTGCACAGAAAATGAATCTTACTGTCTGAATCTAAGGAGTCACATAAAGTTGCAGAACAGTAACATATGATTCCACATATTGTTGGGGGATATGGGTAAGGGAGGGAGATTTTTTTAAATTTTAATTTTAGAGAGGGAGGAAGAAAGAGAGGGAGAGAGAAACGTCGATGTGAGAGATACATGGATTGGTTGGCTCCCCTAGGTACCCCACCCAGGGTTCTAACCCACACTGAAATATGTGCCCTGACCGGAAATCAAACCCATGAGCTTTTGGTGCATGGGACAATGCTCCAACCTACTTGAGCCACACCAGCCAGGCCAATGGAGGAAGATTTTATAGATACACACAATCACATCATCATATATGTCATACGTGACATATATATGAAATATATAATGATATGGTTATATATCAATGCATATAATTATGTGATTATATAAATGTGTGAATAGGTATATTTATAATATGTATTGCATGTTTCTGGAAAAAACGCAAGAAACCAGTAACAATGCTAAACTTTGGAGGAGAAAGAGGGGCTAAGAAAAAGAAACTTACTTTTTACTTTATTCTTCTATTTGAGTTTTAAATTTTTTTACTGTGAACATTTATAGACTTTAAAAGGTTGTAAACAAAATGGAGGAAGGTCTTATACATGCATAGATAAAAGAAACGTATAAGATATTATAATACAAGTATGAATGAACCTAATATTCAGTAGCACTGTTCCTAGCACATAGTAAGCACTCAGACACTGCTATAGATCTCCCCACAAATAAGATATTCTAAAGTAAGTTCACAACCCAAAACAGCTTTTTAATTAAGTTACATTACATTAATTTACTATGTATTTTTAAGCATTCGGAAATTTAAAGAGAAGATAAAGGGTAAGAATGGATTTTGAAATGTTTATAATTTTTATATTATATTTTTACTATAAAAAAGTTCGCATTATTCTTTTCCATTTTTTAAGCACCAAAGAGAATTTATAAAGGAAAAAAGTAAAAGATCCTCTCCTTTCCTGGTACCTCTAATTCTAATACCTAAACATAACCATTCCCAATGACTTCTTGAGTTCTGTATGATTCCAGACTTTCTTTGTGCATATAAAAAGCATATAAATACATGTGTTTGTACATATATACATTACATTCTATTTTAAGGAAATGAATCTCTGCTCCTTAAAATAATCTCGACCTATTCTGGTTCCTATGTGCCATTTTTCTAGGCTCAAATAGAGTAGTGAATAGACAAATCCCCGAGCTAGCAGATATGTTAAATCTCCCAACTAGGTAAATGTTAAAGTGAACATCCTGAACAAATAAAGTTCTCAGAGATCTCCTAACACTCTTTAATGAAACCTTATACAGGGCAAGCAAAATTACTTTAAGGGGAGAAATGCACAGGATGAAACAAACAAAAGGGCAGATGATAGATTAAAGGATACAATGAAGAGTTTATTCCTAACCTTTTAGGACCCGTAGTTTGACTACTATGCTCTTCCACAAAATGAATTATCAAAGATCGTATAACACTTTTTGATGGAACAGATGATCCTTCACGAGGGCAAGCAACTTTGGAATAACTTTCATAGGCAGCCTTTTATACTGGAAAGAAATTACACATATCTTACATTCTTATGACTAGGGAAAGGGAGTAGTCGTACTTCACAGCAGTAGCTGGAGACTTCAAGCAGGGAAGGCAGAAGAGGTACAGTTGCTCTTCTGTAATAGTACCCCTTCTTCCCAACTCTCAGAGCTGTGCTCTGCAGTCTCCAAGGCAAAAGTAAAACCCAGAATCAATATCTCAGGGTAAAAAAGTCCCTGCTAGTCCGAATAAAATCACTTCTTTATGGGTCATGTTGTTTTTCTCTGCACTGATATGGGGCAAAACAAATTAATTCCCAACTACTTCTACTGAGAATAAAACTATTTGGTTATCAAACAATGGCATTTACTTTATTATTTCTTGCTATTAATAGGATCCTCCCTTGCTTTTAGAGGATTCTCAACCTGTGGGTCGCGACCATCGGAAAACACATAGAGCATATCAGATATTTACATTACGATTCATAACAGTAGCAAAATTACAGTTATGAAGTAGCAACGAAAATAATTTTATGGCTGGGGGTCACCACAACATGAAGAACTGTATTAAAGGGTCGTGGCATTAGGAAGGTTGAGAACCACTGATAGGATAATTTTTTAAATAATTAAATAAACCTTTAATTAATCACCTTCTCATCCAAGGTAATATTCAAGTTGGTGTTTGAAAGAACACAAGAGATAAGATATGCTGATCATCCACAACATGACATAGAGGGCTAAAATAGCACAGAAAGGCAGGACAACTTTCTAGTCATTCAGTGACTTAAGTAGTGATTTTTAAATACTTTTTTTAAAATCCTCACTCGAGGATATGTTTATTGATTTTAGAAAGAGAGGAAGGGGGAGAGAGAAAGAGAAAGAGAAACATGGATATGAGAGCGAAACATCGACTGGTTGCCTCCCTTATATGCCCCAACTGGGGATGGAACCCACAACATAGGTATGTGCCCTGATAGGGAATCAAACCCACGACCTTCAGTCTGAGGGCTAATGCTCTATCCACTGAGCCAAACCAGGTAGGGTAAAATAATTTTGTTAGCTGTTTGACTATTATGTTTATGTTAATAAAAAAGGAATCCCTTAATGTAAATTATGGACTTAGTTAATGACAGTGTATCAATATTGGTTCACCAATTGTAACATGTACCACACTAATGCAAGATGTTAATTATAGGGGAAAGTGGGGATGGGAGGGAATATGGGAAGCTGTACTTTCTGCTCAATTTTTCTGTAATGCTAAAATGGTTCTAAAAGGTAAAATTAAAGAAAAACTAGAACATAGGCTTCCTCTCCAATGAGGTCCTCTAATCCATTCTTAAAACTGGTCACCTGAATCATTTCCACAGCCTTATTACTTCACTTTTCCAATAATACAGACCCCCCAAATTTTCCTAAAGTTTAACATAAACAACCTTTAATATGTTCTCATATTTTTTTATGTGTGTGAGGGTAAGTGGCTAACACAGTGATGGCGAACCTTTTGAGCTCGGCATGTCAGCATTTTGAAAAACCCTAACTTAACTCTGGTGCCGTATCACATATAGAAATTTTTTGATATCTGCAACCATAGTAAAACAAAGACTTATATTTTTGATATTTATTTTATATATTTAAATGCCATTTAACAAAGAAAAATCAACCAAAAAAATGAGTTCGCGTGTCACCTCTGACACGCATGTCATAGGTTCGCCATCACTGGGCTAACACGTGTTATGTTCCAATAGATACACTTTAATGGATTCACAAAATCAACAAAGCTCTCATAGACAAAGCACTGTCTGCAAATACTGATATATCTCCAAATACTGCCTCCCCAAAACCCACAAATTCCCTATCTGTCTGATACTTCATGACTCTATAAAATAAAGAATATTTCCTTCTTCTCCTTCTTTGTCTTTAAAGGAGCCCTGATCTATGAGAGAGACATACTGAAGTATTTATAGATGATATATGTCTAGGATTTCTTTTTAAATACTCCAGCATGGTAGGGGAAAATGTTAAAGGAGTAAGATTTAGATGCAACAAGACTGAGCAAATGCTAATACTTATTGAAACTGAGTACTATGTGAATGTTCATTATATGATTCTCTATTTTTTATATATTTGAAATTTTTCATGATAAAAAGTTAGGGAAAAATCTAATTTAAGATTTGACTATCTCACCTGCAAGATTCTAGATATGTATCAAATTTTGTTAAGATTATAATGGAAATCTAACTTTTTAAAAAGTACCTTCTGATGGTAGGTTCATGAGGTACTGCAGAATTACTAGTGATCAGAGTTAAAATCATAGGACAGAATATTTTTTCCTCTTACACCAGAGAATATTTTTACCTCTTAATAAGTTTTATGGTTCTATTTACTAGGGATACTTTAGATAATAATGAATGTAGAAGTACTAGCAAATAGGCCTACAGACAAGTGTTTTAGTTTTAGAAGTGACTAAAATATTCAAATACATCAGTAAAAACCAAGTACAACTTAGAAGTGTAGCTTGAACATTAACTTACCAGACACTGAATAACTGCACAAATTAATAAGCATAACACAAATAAACCTATTTTTCTTGTTCTCCAAAAGCGAAATATTTCCTGTTGCACACACCAAACAAGTCAATCCAAGACTAGTGACGTGGCCATCGGCTGCTAAAATATTCGCTGCTAGTATTAGTGGAGAGAAATGGTGCACCTGCACGTAAGGTGCGTAAGGGAAATGAATGTAACACAATTACAGTAATCAGTCACTGGCAAACGTTGTAGTTCATTATTAATAATTATGTGTAACAGGATATTGTAAAAATTAAGTTACAAAATTTTTATTAAAACGTTTTACATACCGTTATATTGGCCGGCAGCCGAAAGGCCCCGATCAGCCAGGCCTAGGGACCCTACCTGTGCACCAGGCCTCTAGTTTTACAATAACATTTATGAAAACACTTTCTAACACAAAATGTTTCAGGTAATTCACTCTCTCTCATCCCGACTCACCATGAAAACAAATTGCCAAAGTCCAATTACTCTAAACAATCAATCTTTCTACTATTACTAGCTAGTGGTAAAATTTCCAAGAGAAATATGTTCAGTATGTTTATACCAATATGGCACTAGAATATTTAATTAATAGTTAGAGAATGTAACTGAGGTTCAGAAAGAAAATAATAAATTATAAATTGTTTGATATCATACAAAACAACTTACCTTGTAGTTTTTTCAACACAGCAACCTCCATTTTCAGAACTTGTTTTGGTTGTTGGGCTGATTCTACCTTCAGTGCAACGTTTTCCCTGGTAAGCATGTCCAAGGCATCGTAAATTTCTCCAAAGCCCCCACCCCCAATCTTCCTCAACTGCATAAGAAATAAGAACACACAAAAAATTACTAGAAGTTTAACTGGAAACCAATTAGTCTCTGATATTAAATATAATTTTGCTACTGCTGTTTTATTATAAAGAGATCTTAATATTATTAAATTAACCATGACATGCCAAGAAGAAATGTCTAGAAATAACATCAGAACCTTTTCCACAAATTTATCCACAAAGAGTTAAAAAATCATTTCAGCCACAAACTATTTTAAAATTTGGTCTACAGTTAGCATTAGAACTGTCACAAAAACAATATCTGAAAGTGATTTGTTTGATTTTAAAATTTGGTCTACAGTTAGCATTAGAACTGTCACAAAAACACAATACCTGAAAGAGATCTAGTTTTACAATAACATTTATGAAAACACTTTCTAACACAAAATGTTTCAGGTAATTCACTCTCTCTCATCCCGACTCACCATGAAAACAAATTGCCAAAGTCCAATACCAGATTTGTCTCAGCAACCAGATTTGTTGTTTTAATTCTAAGGTAATCATTTGAAGACTTTTTAAACCATGAAATATTTTTGCCAGTTGAAATCTTATCTGGAACCTAACTGAGATGTGTATGTGGGGAGTTTGGGGTAGAAATAGGGCAGCCAGAGCCAAGCCCTCTCCGCAGCATTTACCCTCCTTTCTGAGGAACTGAACAGGCTTCAAAGGGCACACAGAAAACTCCTGTATTAAACTGGAGTGCATGTTGTTTCTTCAAGCTAGAAACAATATGCAATTAGCCTTCTTCCATTTCCTGAAACTAGGTCTCTCTTTACCACATTATCAAACATCTAAATGTACTATAATATAGAAAGTCATCACTGGAGGCACAGTCCTGAATCCTCACCACCTCAGAGGACTCACCTCAAGTCCCACTCCTTTCTCCACTGGGTCAATACTGATTACTCTATCTAGGCTGATTTCTTTATCTTCTGAATTTCTACAGGAATTATTTGCTTAATCACTTAATAATTTTACTAGGCTTAATACCTGCTCAGATAACACTTGTATTAACCCCATCCTGCTTCTTTATCTTTTATGTTGATTACTTTTCCAACTTTCCATTGTCAGTGCCCTGGCCCTCTATAGTGAAACTAAGCTTCTTCAAAGAGAAGGCCACTCCATTATTTTTTGTTTTCCCCAAGCAAAACAAAAGTGATAACTATATATACAGGGTGAGGAAAAGTAGTTTGACAGTTGTTCGTATGGAAAATAATACAATAATTAATAAATAATAATGCAAGAATAAACTGTGTTTTGTGTACTCACAATTACAAACCTCCTTTTGTCCCACCCTGCATTGCTAAGTAACCATTCATTGCTTTGTACACATAAACCATAATCCTTCTTTATTCTGGTTTGGTGATGATGGGAAGAGATACCAGGAGGAACTCAGGTATGAGTTTAGAATTTTAAAAAAGTTCCAGAACTTAATTTTGGTTAAGTAAATTGCTTTCTGTTGAGTCCTGATTGGTACTTGTGAGTCTTTATACATATACATTCATTAAACAAAGCCTAGTGTAACTTAAAAAGCTCATAAAAAGTAATGAGAACATTTTTCTAATTATGGACTGTGATGAGAGGTGGCTTCATGTTTTTTTTGTTTGTTTTTTTCCACAAAAAAAAACCTTACCAAATGACGGAACAAAAAAATCTAGGCTGAAGTAAATAATTTTGCTCTTGGTCTATTCTTATAATGTCATCTGAACAACAGTAGAGCATTAATTTTTTATTGAACTTGACAAAGCCCTAAGACATCAGTGCTCATGAGGGAAAGAGACAGAGAGTTTAGTGTGATGGGGTAATGCAGATTAGAGAAAGAATAAAGGTAAGGCCTATGACAGATTTTGTTTTTAAAGACGTCCACAAATTGCCCATCATTTTTACTTCGTCAGTGTGACCCTGCTGCTTCCCCATCAAGAGGTAGAGTCAAGTCCATTTCCCCACCCCCTTAAATTTGTGTGAATCTTGTGACTGCTTTAACCAACAGAACATGGCAAAGTAACACTGCAAAGTTCTTAACCAGCCCTTATAACTTTTGTTAACTTGTTTCTCAAGAGCTAGCCACCTGAGAAGTCATAGCCCTTAAAGAGGTCCTAGAAAAATGAGCCACCAGGTTGCGGGGGGTGAGGGAACTAAGGATCCCAAGGTACCAAACAAAACATCTGGAAGTGAATCCTCCAGACCAACCAACCTTGCTAGTACCACATGACTAAGGGACAAACCACCACCCAGGCTAACTCTTCCCAAAGTCCTAATCCACAAAATTGTGAACAAAATGAGTAACTGTTTAAGCCTCTAAATTTGGATGTAGTTTGTTATATAAAAGTAGATAACCAAAACACAATCCTTAACAATGACTTGGCGACATTCTCTATGTATTAGCTCTAATTATCAGGAAAGAACAACTATGCCAGGCATAGTTTCATTTGCCACCTTTTGATATGTCTCCTGGCGAACAGCCAATCTTTATTGCAGCCCGTACTCCAAAGCTCTTACCTAAACAACACTCACTCCTGACTTACATAAAAGATTACCAATTGTTGGAATCTCCCTGCACCAATCCATGATGATGACATGGTCTTTTCCTTACATTTACTTAAGTAAATTTTCAAAGCCTATTGAATTGCCCGATCAAATGTACTCTAAAAACAAAATTTTTATTTCTAGAGATCTTCTTTTTCCAAACTGTTGGTAGGTTAAGGAAACCACTAAAATAGTTTTGCTAAACCTGCTAATGGAACAAAATTTTAGGTAAGAAAAGATTGGGTATATTTTGTTTTGGATATACTTAAATATTCCAAAACGAAAATAGCTCTCTTAAGAGGAGGAGAGATGGCAGATTTCAAGTCTAGGGCAAAGAAGCCATCAAAAGACTGCTAGGATCATGTTCAAAGAACTCCGGAGACAACCTGAAGGGTGTCCCCTTAGTAAAATGAGACAATTTGAACATCAATAAGGATGAACTAAAACACATTAAATTTGTTTAAATCCATGGCTTCTTAGTTATAATTTTTAAAAATTTCTTAGCTGTAATTTTTAAAATTCTCTTCAGACTATGGTCACTTTCAGACTATGTTAGGGAGCCAATTCATTATTTTGAAAATTGATAAATTAAGAAAAAGAATCAAGCATTTATCCTGTTTTCCTAATAAAATTATATATCAGATAAACAGTTGATGAGAAATTTCACTTTATAATGTACTTTAAATAATAAATGAAAGAATGCTAGAATATCACCAATTTGCAATCCCTAATGAATTAACAGACCTAGACAATGATGAACCACAGTACTAACACCATAAAAATGATGAGCAATAAGATATTATGTTTCTCCTATTGAAAGTTCACAATACCTTTTATGAGAAAAATGCCCCCATTTCAGATTAGATTTGAACTCATATTTAATCAAACCTCTACGCATAATTAACAATTTACATAAAATACATGACAGAGAAACATGTTAACACCACATGGAAGCAATTGGAAAAATCCAAATCATGGAAAACTGTACAGGCAAATAGCCTAGTTTCTCCAACAAATAAATTGTAAGTAAAATGAGATAAAGAAAAACCTAAAAATTAAAAAACTTAAATGATATCACCAACAGCAATATCCAGATTTTATTTGGATTTGATTCAAACCATTAAAAATTTTTTCTGATACATTGCCTTGGGCAAGGGAAACAAAAGAAAAAATAAATAAATGCGACTACATCAAACCAAAAAGATTTTGCACAGCAAAGAAAATCTTCAACAAAATGAAAAGAACCCACTGAATGGGAGAACATATTCGGCAATGATACATCTGATAAGGGGTTAATATCCAAAATACCTAAGAAACTCATACAACTTGACACCAAAAAAAACAAACAATCCAATTAATAAATGAGCAAAGGACCTGAATAGACACTTCTCCAAAGAGGACATACAGATGGCCAATAGAGAAAACATGCTCAATGTCACTAATCATCAGAGAAATGCAAATAAAATTCACAATCCACCATGAGATTATCACCTCACACCTGTCAGAATTGCTATCATCAATAAATCAACAAACAACAAGTGTTGGCGAGGATGTGGAGAAAGGGGAACCCTCATGTACTATTGGTGGGAATGCAGATTGGTGCAGCCGCTAAGGAAAGCAGTATGGAGTTACCTCAAAAAATTTAAAAATGGAACTGCCTTATGACCCAGCAATTCCAGTTCTGGGCATATATCCGAAGAAACCCAGCACACTAAGTTAAAAGAATACATGTCCACTGCAGCATTATTTACAACAGCCAAGATTTGGAAGCAGCCCAAGTATCCATCAGCAGATGAGTGAATAAAACAGCTGTAGTACATTTACACAATGGACTACTACTTGGCCATAAAAAAGGAAGGAAATCTTACCCTTTGTGACAGCATGGATGGACCTGGAGAGCATTATGCTAAGTGAAATAAGGCAGCCAGAGAAAGACAAGTACCATATGATTTCACTCCTATGTGGAATCTAATGAACAAAATCAACTAACAAAATAGAAACAGAGGCATAGATACATGGAACAGACTGACAGCTGTCAGAGGGAAGGAGAGTTTGGGGCCAAGTGAAAAAGATGAAGGGATCGAGCAAAAAAATAAAAAATAAAAAACAAAAACAAAAAAGACCTCATAGAAACAGACAACAACATGGTGATTATCAGAAAGAGGGGCTGGAGGGAGGTAGAAGAGGGTAAAGGAGAGATAAATGGTGATGGAAGGAGACTTGACTTGGGGTGGTGAACTCACAATGCAATATACAGATGATGTATAATAGAACTGTACATCTGAAACCTATATAATTTTATTAACCAATGTCACCTCAATAAATTTGATAAAATAATAATAGCAATAATAATCTATAAAAAAACAGGGGAATGTGAATGCTGAAAGGATACTTAATGATATTTAGAAATTATTACTTTCTTAGGTGTAATAATATGATTATGTTTTAAAAAGAAGTCTTTATCTCTCAGAGATATATATAAAAATGCTAAGAGAAAATATATGCTTAAAATATTTTGGGAGGGAGCTTAAAAAGATGAAACAAGATTGATTATAAATTGATGACTGTTTAAGCTGGGGCATGAGTGCATGGAGGTTCACTCTATCAGTGTTGCTATTTTTATGTATACTTACAATTTTTCTTAATAAAAGGTTTTAAAAGAAAAAAGAGAGTAGTTCATTGTATTATATTTTTAAAAATTTGTTCTTTCCCTAAGTATACTTTTATTTACCTTACTCAAATTGGCTATTAGAAAAATTTAATGTTATATAAAACAAGAGTAAGAATTAGGGCATAAACCAAACTTAATCATAGATTATAAAAAAACAAACACCTGAAAATAACTGCTTTAGCAAGCAATATATGTATTACCAGAGGCCCAGTGCACGAAATTCGTGCATGGGGGGAGGGTGGGTCCCTCAGCCCGGCCTGCACCCCCTCCAATCTGGGACCCTTGGGGGATGTCCAACTGCCGGATTAGGCCCGATCCCTGCGGGATGGGGCCTAAACCGGTAGTCAGACATCCCTCTCGCAATCCGGGACTGGCTGGCTCCTATCTGCTTGCCTGCCTGCCTGCCTGCCTGCTTGATCACACCTAACCACTCTACCTGTCTGCCTGATCGCCCCTAACTGCTTCTGCTTGCTGGCCTGATCGCCCCCTAACTGGTCCCATGCCCGGCCTGGCCACCCCCTAACTGCTCCCCTGCTGGCCTGGCCACCCCCCTAACTGCCTCTGCTTGCCAGCCTGATTGACCCCTAACTGCCCCCTTGCTGACCTGGTCATCCCCAACTGCCCCCCCGCCGGCCTAGTTGCCCCCTAACTGCTCCCTGCCGGCTGGCCTGATCGCCCCTAACCACTCTACCTGCCTGCCTGATTGCCCCCTAATTGGTCCCCTACTGGCCTGGTCGTCCCCTAACTGCCCCCCTGCCAGCCTGGCCGCCCCCTAACTACTCACTTGCCGGCCTAGTCGCTCCCTAACTGCTCCCCTGCTTGCCTGGTCGCCCCTAACTGCCTCTGCCTCGGCCCCAACCACCATGGCTTTGTCCAGAAGGAAGTCAGACGTCCGGAAGATGTCCGGTCGACCCGGTCTAATTAGCATATTACCCTTTTATTAGTATAGATCAACCGTGGGCAAACTATGGCCCGTTTGAAATGAATAAAACTAAAAAAAAAAAAAGACCGTACCCTTTTATGTAATGATG
>NW_005871157.1:2636104-2637737 GCF_000147115.1 Myotis lucifugus
CTCCTCCTCCACTCCCTGCGATTCTCTGATATGATAGAAAGGCTACAAAGGCATCCAGCTCCCAAGGGGGGTTTCCATTTAACCTAAAACAAAAGCAATAGCATATCAGGGCTAATTAATTAACACAAACATTTCAGTTTAAGGGAGGACGACTAATCCTATACATTAATTCTGTTGTTTTTAGGGGGAAAAGGAGAACCCACAAACTCAGTTCCAAAATCTGTTCACTGCATATTTTTAAAAACTACTTATCTTTCTCCCTACAGATACCAGTGAAATAGCTAGACATTACAAAAACATTACACTACAATACAGAGATATAACTTACAAATAGCTGAGATTGCAAGACTATAGAGAAAGCATGGTGTCAATAGCAGTTGACCCAGAGAGACCACTATCCTAAGCACAACATATTGCTAAAGAAAAAGATACAGTAACTACTTTACAACAGCTTATAATTAAACTAGAGGCCCGGTGCATGAATTCATGCACATTGAAAGAAAATTAATTCGAAGAAATATTTTAATATTGCTATTTGCCCTTTCTCTATAATAGAAGTGTCAAACAAATTCACGATCAACAATGACAGACGGAAACACACACGTGCGATTGACACCAGCAAGAGCTTTATATATATAGATAAACTTGCTTAATTAGACCTGCTTTCTGATTTAGCTAAACTTTTTCAAGCCCAGTGAAGCACCCCAACTTCTCTTTCAGGTAATTGTCAGCAACACAGCAGTAAAATCAACACAAAGCAGATTATTATTGTAGATCACGCAGGGAGAACAAAGGGTGAAATATTTAACTGCAGCAGTGTTTGACTATATTCTGCGCAGTGAGAAAACCTGAAATCATTTTCAAGTTCCACCATTTCTTACTTCTTTTCAGTCAGGTCAAGTTTCGAAACTTTCTAAATCTCCATTTTCCGGCTAATGAAAATAGGATTCTACTGAGTCTCCTATCTATCTACTCCAGGACTTCTGTGAGGATCAAATGAGATGAGGCATGGGAAAACACTTCACAGACATTTGGTTAAGCTGTAAAATGTTTGCACCTGGCTATAAAGCAAGTCATGTTCTTGGGCTGAAGAAACTCCAGGGAGCCTACTCACTAGGGAGAGGAAGCTGGGCGTTGCTATGTGACATCATTACCCATCACCCACAGCGACTGTTTCCGAGCTGTGCTGGGCTGGGCTGTGGGCTGCATTTTGCACCATGGGGTCTCAGCAGCATTGGCTGGGATTTGGTGGGCTGTTGCTCTGGGGTGGTGGCGGGGCCTGTGTCCCACTTGGGGGAAGCCGAGAGTTGCTTTGTCAGTGCCAGGTCCACGGTGCCATTTCTTTGTAAATGGCCAGTGCGCATCACGGCAGCTCCTGCGTTGAACGTCTGCCCCTGGTGGTCAGTGCATGTCATAGTGACCGGTCGGACAGTCGGAGAGACACTTAGCATATTAGCCTTTTATACACTGAGTGGCCAGATTATTATGACCACCTGACGTTTGTAGGCAAATTAGCTACAATTTTGCACTGAAGTTGCTAGAGGGCCAGACCATTATAAATAGGGAAGCAGGTAGAAGTGATTTTTTTCTGAAGATATGGGTAAACAACTCGATTTAATAGCCTTTTAACGTG
>NW_005871157.1:2637837-2641825 GCF_000147115.1 Myotis lucifugus
TTAGCAAGCTTTCCTAAACTTCACTTGCCACCTTGTTAGGAGTGTGCCACTAGCATTTTTAGCAGTCCTGGGCCCTTGAGAAGTAAAACACCCCTTTGGTGAGTGAGCTTGTAGCTATCTGGACAGCATGATGGTGAAGACCCAAATGTCTGAGCACCTGGAATAAGAGAAGACCTTCTTAACTGAAACTATATATTATATATACACTGAGTGGCCAGATTATTATGACCAGCCCATCAGTACTTCGTTGGGCCACCTTTTGCCTTCAATACTGTGGCGATTCTTCTTGGCATTGACTCCATGAGATGTTGAAAGGTGATGCGAGGAATCTGACACCATGCCTGATGAATAGCACTGTCCAGTTCTGTGAGATTTAATGGTTGTGGAACCAGCTGCCTGATGGCTCTTTTAACTTCGTCCCACAAATGCTCAATTGGATTGAGATCTGGTGATTGTGGGGGCCACCTAAGTAAGGTAAAGTCTCCCTCATGCTCTTGAAACCATTCCTGCACAATACAAGCACTGTGGCATGGTGCATTGTCTTGTTGGAAGAAGCCATCTCCATTGGGATACGCCATCAACATGATAGCATGAACTTGATCAGCAATGATACTTAGGTATGTTGTGCTATTCAGACGTTGTTCCACACGAATTAAAGGGCCCAAATCATGCCAGGAAAACATGCCCCAAACCATAACACTTCCCCCACCAGCTTGAAGGGTTGTACTCATGCATGTGGGGTGCATGCTTTCATGCTGTTTCCGCCAAATTCTCACTCTGCCATCTGCATGATGCAACTGGAAACGTAATTCATCGGACCACATGACTTTTTTCCAATGCTCGACTGTCCAATCCTTGTGTTCCTGTGTGAATTGGAGATGTTTTATCTTGGTAACTGCAGACAGCAAAGGTGTTCGAACAGGCCTTCGGCTTCCATATCCCATACGATGCAGTGTACAGCTAATTTGCCTACAAACGTCAGGTGGTCATAATAATCTGGCCACTCAGTGTGTGTATATTATATATATATATATATATATATATATATATATATATATATATATATCCCACGTTCAAAGGCTGTTAAATTGCATTTTTTACCCATATCTTCAGAAAAAAATCACTTCTACTGTCGTGGTAAACAACCTGCTTTCCTATTTATAATGGTCTGGCCCTCTAGCAACTTCAGCACGAAATTATAGCTAATTTGCCTGCAAACATCAGGTGGTCATAATAATCTGGCCACTCAGTATATGTATATCTCACATATTTTAAGAGGACAAATCCACTTTGGTTTTTTTTTACTTTTCAATAAGTTTAAATCCTTGAGGGGTACAGCATTACACGGATTCTGTGTCCAATGGCCTTAGCAGTAAGGTTGCTTTGGAATTTAGCATGAACCATGCCACTGTCTCCATGAGCGTGAGTTTCCACAGATTACTCTGATTTTTTGCTACCAGGAGTCACTGTGTTGTTCTTTGTTTTGTATACATAAGCACATCTCTTACCTAGATAGAATTGTTTCATCTCGAGCTTAGACATCTTCAGAAGAGCTGTGTGCTCCCTCTGGTTCCGGAGATACCACTCATAGCCAGCAAAAATGGCCTTGGACATATTTGTCATTATAGAAGTCCTGTTCCCAGCAGGCCTCCACAGGCTCCAAGATCTATCTCACTTTAAATTACCAGTGGGAAGATCATGGAACAAAGTGGTATCTGGATAAAATCCTTCAGAACACTTAAGTAAATAAAAAAATATACCTGTTCCAATTAGGAAATAAACCCTAGTGAAAAAAGCCCAGAATCCTTTAAGCTACCAAGGTGTACTAGACTTCTTTTTTTAAAAAAAAAAAATATTTTTATTCATTTCAGAGAGGGAAGAAGAGGGAAAGAGAGATAGAAACATCAATGATGAGAGAGAATCATTGACTGGATGCCTCCTGCACGCCCACTAATGGTGATTGAGCCAGCAACCTAGGCATGTGCCCTTTACCAGAATCGAACCTGGGACCCTTCCGTCCACAGGCCAACGCTATCCACTGAGCAAAACCGGCTAGGGCTGTACTAGACTTCTAAAATGGCTCCCCATGAACCCCATCTTATGCTGCTGATCCTCTCCCCTGAATGTGGATGGATCTAGTCACTTGCTTCTAATGACAGAATACAGCAAGTGATAGGATGTTACTTCCCAGATGTACTACAGAAGACTGTGACATCTACCTTGCTCACATTCTCTTTTTTTGACTCTTCCTACTTGCTTGATCTTCTGATGAAGCGAACTGCCAAGGAAAGGCCACATGGCAAAGAACTGAGGGCAGACCCTGCTAGCAGTATTGATTCCACTTTTAACAGGTACCAACATCTAGCAGGGAACCGAGGCCCTCCGTCCACCCACCCATAAGGAATTGAATCAATCCAACAATCATCAGAGTTAGCTTAGAAATGGATCCTTCCCCAGTTGAGCCTTGTGATGACTACAGCCTACCTTTATTGCAGCCTGTGACTGTCCCTGAAACAGACTATCTAGATGAGTCAAATCATGCCCCACAGACACTGTGAAATTAAGAAATGTTGTTTTAAAACACAAGTTTTGGGTAATTTGTTCTGCAGTTATGCAGCAGTAGATAACTAATACACCACCAGGCTTCATTGGTATGGGGCAACAGTATCTCAAACTTGTACCTGAAGCACAGATTCTTTTTGATTACACATCACAAATTATATCTGAAAAATTAATGTAATTTGGCTATAGCACCAATGCTGTCAAATAATTATTTAGGACTCATTTTTTCAGTAATGCTAATAACTTAAAAATAATCTATCTTGGTGTAAAAATCAAGATACTAAAAGAGAGAAATTAAATAAATTCTTCCTTGGAAATATCATCAATGACCTAAAATAAGGAGTAAAGAGCATCCTAATGAATTCAGATAATGATGCTAAATCTGGAGGTGTTGACAAAACAGAACCAAAGAAGATCAAAATATGGACAGAACATACTAAATGGATATTCAACTTGTAAAACAACATGTGGTGAAAATCATTTAAAACATTTGCTAAGTAGAAAAAGATTGAGAAGGAAGTAACTGGCAAATTAAATAAGTAAACAATGACAATCCATGAAGATGAAGACCATATTTTAATCATTATATTCTCTACCAAGATAAAAATTTATGAACTTTGCATTTTATCAATAGATAGATATTTGGTGAAGTTAATCAGCTAAAAATAAGACATCAAACTGTACATAATTTAAAAGTCATATAGATGCACATATACAAATGTAACAAAAAGATGAGAGAAAATGAGAAATAAATAGAGAATGAAACTAAGAATAAGAAGCGTAAAAGGCAAATGGATAAAAAGGCAAATTGTATAAGAATTCCAAAAACATAAACCAAAGTAAACCGCACTTAATGAAGAGAACTCCTTACAAGAGTATTATTTGAGCCCTAGCCGGTTTGGCTCAGTGGATAGAGCATTGGCCTGTGGACTGAAGGGTCCCAGGTACGATTCTGGCCAAGGGCACATGCCTGTAGGGGGCATGCAGGAGGTAGCCTACCAATGATTCTCTCATCATTGATGTTTCTATCTCTCTATCCCTCTCCCTTCCTCTCTAAAATCAAAAAAATATATTAAAAAAAAAGAGTATTATTTGAGAAAATAATGTAACACTGCAGTGTGCTTACTGTCTCTAACTCCAAGAACTCCCCCACAAAATACAGATTAAGACCTGACTACCTAGACCCGTGGTTGGCAAACTGCGGCTCGCGAGCCACATGTGGCTCTTTGGCCCCTTGAGCGTGGCTCTTCCACAAAATACCACGTGCGGGCGCGCACATACAGTGCGATTGAAACTTCGTGGCCCATGCACAGAAGTTGGTATTTTGTGGAAGAGCCGGTATTTTGTGGAAGAGCCACACTCAAGGGGGCAAAGAGCCGCATGTGGCTCGCGAGCCGTGGTTTGCTGAGCCACAGTTTGCCGACCA
>NW_005871157.1:2642120-2645919 GCF_000147115.1 Myotis lucifugus
TGCTGATATAGGATATTTTAAAAGTGTTTATCATAGTGCCTAGCACATCGTCTATCCTCAATGAATGGTAGTTCCCCATTTGCAATCTTTTAACCAATAGAAAGAGAAAAACAGTCACATTTACAGACAGCCAAAACAGTCCCTATACTGCTTGAGTGTTGATAAAAAAGAAAATTATCATGTTTGCATGAAGGCCTAGCATTTAAACCCTATTATACAACTACTAGAGGCCCAGTGCACAAATTTGTGCACAGGTGGGGTTCGGCCAGCCCTGATGGGGGCCGATCGGGGGCAGGGCCAGCTGGGGGGAGGGGCCGAGGGTGGTAGGCTGGCCGGCCCCACCCCTGATGGGGGGGCGATTTGGGGCAGGGCCAACAGGAGGAGGGGCCACCGGCCATTGGTTGGCCGGCCCCGCCCCCTGGTCAAACTCCCAGTCAAGGGGACAATTTGCATATTAGCCTTTTATTATATAAGACTAGAGGGCCAATGCATGAAAATTCATGCAAGAGCAGGCCTTCCTTCCCCCGGCTGCCGACACCAGCTTCCCTCCAGCACCTGGGGCCCCGGGCTGGCTTTGTTACAAATGTAACAAAAAGATGAGAGAAAAATGAGAAATAAACAAAGAATAAAACTAAGAATAATAAGTGTAAAATGCAAATGGATAAAAAATTATATAAGAATTCCATAAACGTAAACCGCACTTAATGAAGAGAACTCCCTACAAGAGTTCCCTCCAGCACCCGGGACCCAGGTTGGCTTCCCTCTGGCTGCCCACAGGCACCCAGGACCCGGGCTGGCTTCCCTCTGGCCGCCCACAGGCACCCAGGACCCGGGATGGCTTCCCTCTGGCCGCCCACAGACACCCAGGACCCGGGCTGGCTTCCCTCAGGCTGCCCGCAGGCACCCGGGACCCAGGCTGGCTTCCTTCCAGCCCCAGCTTCGTCAGGAAGGATGTCTGGTCTAATTAGCATATTACCCTTTTATTATTATAGACTAGAGGCCCGATGCACGAATTCATGCACGGGTGAGGTCCAGCTGGCCCAACCCGATGGGGGCCTATTGGGGCTGGGCCGGCGGGGCTGGGAGAGAGGGACACGGGAGGTTGGCCGGCCAGCCCTGCCCCCAATTGGGGAAGGGCCGATCAGGGGCGGAGCCGGCTGGGGGGAGAGGCCGCAAGTGATTGGGGGTGCCGATTGGGGCCCCGATCCGGCCGGTTGGCTGCTGCAGTGCGCGTCATAACGACCAGTCATTCTTGGCTTTTATATATATAGATTATTTATCAAATTTATATTAAAATATTTCTGTTAGCAAGAGAAAAATTACAACTGTAATTAAAAATTAAGTTATAGCATTGCATTACTATAATTTTGCTTTTAAAGTTAATAGAAAAATTAGCTAATCAAAAAGGGAATAAAAATAAATCAATGCAACCTATTATTTCTAGATTGGAAAGAGTATAAATTAGATCCCAAATGTGTTTTTATTTGAAGCAAATTCTCAGTACCCACTTACATAAAGGGAGGAAGCATTATCATAGTGAATATCAAAGAAATTCTTTAAAAATAAAAAAAATAGACTCTCATACACTGTTGGTAGTAATGTACTTTGGAAACTAGTTCTCTATTATAAAGTAGAGCTGAACATATGCTCACCCTATGACCTAGTAACTCTTTTCCTAGATATATATCCAACAAACACTCTTCTCTCACGTGTACCAGAAAACATGTTCAAGAATGTTCACAGCCACACTATCCATAAATGCCCAAAACTCAAAACAACCCAAATGTCCAGTAAGAGAATGGATAAATTGTAGTATATTCACACAGTAAAAAATAGTTAGTTTCCTACTGCTGACATACAAATTGCCATAGGTTTAGTGGCAAAGCAACACAAATTTATAACCTTACAGTTCTGGATATCAGAAGTCCAGGCAGGTTTCCATGGGACTAAAATCAAGGTGTCAGCAAGGCTATGCTCCTTCTAGAGCAGTGATTCCCAAAGTGGGCGCTACCGCCCCCTGGTGGGGCTGCAGTGATCCAGGGGGGGGCGGTGATGGCCACAGGTGCATTTGTTTTAACTTTTTTTGTATTACCTTTCTATTCTGAGTTCAATAAATAGTTTCATAATTTCAAACTTCAATGTTTCTAATTTACACCTTTCTTTACTATATTTTACGAAAAAGGTAGAAACATTAATACATATATCTTCCTGTTTAATTGCTATTAAAATTTAAAAAAAATTAATTTCCAGGGGGTGCTGAGTAATATTTTTTCTGGAAAGGGGGCGGTAGGCCAAATATGTTTGGGAACCACTGTTCTAGAGGCTCTAGAGGAGAATCCATTTCCTTGCCTTTTCTAGCTTCTAGAAGCTGCCTGCCATTCTTTGGCCCATGGCCCCATCCTCCATCTTCAAAGCCAGTTGAGCAGCATCTTCAAATCTCTCTCTGACTTCTGCTTCCTTCCATCATCACATCTTATTTCTCTCTGACAAAATATATATGCCTTCTTCTTATATGTGATTATATTGAACACACATGGATAATCAAAGATAATCTTCCCATCCCAAGAGCCTTAACTTAATCATACCTGCAAAGTCCCTTCTGTCATATAATGTGACATATTCACCAGTTTTAGGGAGTAGGACATCAATATCTTTGGGGAATCACTACTCTACCTACCACAAAAACTATACTGAAATGAAAATGAAGAAACTACTGCTACACTGAACTACATGAATGAATCTCACAAAAGACAAACAAAATCAAGTAAAATTAAAGTATACATACAATATAAGTCCTTCTAAATAAAGTTCAACAATAAGCAAAACTAAACTATGTTAAATAGGGATGCAAACATAGGTAGTAAGTCTATTTTTAAAAAGTAAAGACATGATTTTTCACAAAAATCACAAGAATGGATTCTTTGGGGATAAACAAGGGAGCTTCTGAGATGCTGGCAATGTTTTTTTTTTCAAGGTGGTTTTATTGATTTTTTTTTTTTAGAGAGAGAAAGGGAGAGAGAGAGATAGAAACGTCAATGAGAGAGGAACATCATCGATCAGCTGCCTCCTGCACACCCTCTACTGGGAATCGAGCCCACAACCCAGGCATGTGCCCTGACTAGGATTGAATCGGCAACCTCTTAGTTCCTGGGTCGATGCTCAACCACTGAGCCACACCAGCTGAGTGGCAATGTTCTATTTCTTGACCACTTGGCTTTATAATTATTCTTTTTTTTTTTTAATATATTTTATTGACTTTTCACAGAGAGGAAGGGAGAGAGAGATAGAGAGTTAGAAACATCGATGAGAGAGAAACATAGATCAGCTGCCTCCTGCACACCTCCCACTGGGGATGTGCCCGCAACCCAGGTACATGCCCCTGACCGGAATCGAACCTGGGACCCCTCAGTCCACAGGCCGACGCTCTATCCACTGAGCCAAACCGGTTTCGGCTATAATTATTCTTTAAAAATATATGTTTCATGTACTCTATTATTCTTTAAAAAATATGTTTTATGCACTTTATTATTCTTTAAAAGGTATGTTTTATGTACTCTATGATTAATATATCTTCTACTGCTTATATCTTATATCTTAAGAACAGTAACAGGTAGTATAATCATATAAACCAGAGGCAGGGAAAGCCAGACACAAAATAGAATAGGCAACAACCACCTAGCAGTGTGATAGACAGAAGACTGTCCAATCTATGCAAGGTGAAAAACCAGTTAACCTGTGAGTTGAGCATGAAACAAAAAATAGGTTCAGAGTAAAGAAATAGACTTAGTCCAGCTGTTTT
>NW_005871157.1:2646498-2649667 GCF_000147115.1 Myotis lucifugus
ATACTTTCAATAGATTTTTTGAAATATTTTAAAGTATGTTTTTATTGATTTTTTAGAGAGAGAGGAAGGGAGAGGGATACAGAGATAAAAATTGATGAGAAACATCAATCAGCTGCCTCCTGCACGCCCCCAGTGGGCATGCAACCCAGGCATGTGCCCTGACTGGGAATCAAACCTGAAACATCTTGGTTCATGGGTCGATGCTCAACCACTGAGCCACACCAGCCAGACTGAAATAATTTTTTAATATATTTTCATTGATTTCAGAGAGGAAGGGAAGAGAGGGAGAGACAGAAACATCAATGATGAGACAGAATCATTGATCAGTTGCCTCCTGCATGCCCCTACTGAGGATGGAGCCCGCAACCCGGGCACATGCCCTGACTAGGAATCAAAACTGTGATCTCCTGATTCCTAAGTGGATGCTCAACCACTGAACAACACCAGCTGGGCTCAACAGATTTTTAATGATTGAAAAGTCTTTCACCTCCTATACGTTTTGCTTGATTTTGTAATCCTCAAGTAAATAATTGAGAATCAATTTAAAAATTCAACATATAATCACTCAATAAATTATTATGAATACATTAAAGAGTAGAAAGAAGTATAATGTATGGGACAGTGTGATCATATAGTTTCTCAGAGGAGGTAGAGAGGATTTATAGTGGTTTGGTAGATTGCAAAATAGCCACAAATTCCTTCCATTCCTCAATATCCTTCCCTTTACAATTGTCCTGGCTGCAACTCCCATCAAGAGGCAAAGTTTCTTTCTCCATCCTGGAAATCAGGTTTGGCTCTGTGACTTGCTTTGACCAATGAGACATCAGCAAACATGACCCCGATGCTTGAAAAGCATTTATGCACTGGAAACTTGCCCTGTTTTGCTGGTTTGGAACCCAGTTGTGAAGAAACTCAAGCTGCCTCACAAAGTGAGCCCAGACAAGTTCAAAAAAACCATTCAGTCGAGCCCAGTCAAACTGCCAACCCATGGAATAGTTAACTAATAAATTATTATTTTAGCCTCCGAACTTTAGAATGGTTTGTTTCAAGACAGAATCTAACCAACTGAGGGGGTAAGCAAAGGAAATGAGCACAACATACAAGTGCATGGGTAACTGAATGCATGAGATTAGTCTAAATGGAAAAGAGTTCTGATTGTGGATAAAGAATATATAGACGTGAAAGGTAAACTGAGTTAAGACTAAAAATCAGGCTAGATACAGGATAGATTTTATTCTATTTCAGCAGACAAGGGAGAGCCACTGAAGGACTTCAGAGCAAGGGAGGATACAGAATAAGAGAAAAGGAAGTCTAGTTAGGACTACTATAATCTAGATAGGCTAAAGTAATAAAATTCAAAATTGTCCTACATTTGGAGGGAAGCTAGATAATTCACTAAACAGATAACAGCATGGTTTTATAAATGCCATATACAGTTTATGTAAGATTCTGCTCTTTAATAGAAAAATAGGAAATTTATTTTTATCTACAATTTTAATCTCAATGGGAAGCGCTATAATTAATCATCAAACAAGCATAAGACGTATCTAAAGGGTAAGAAAATATTTTGACTCTCTTTTTGAGCATAAAGATAATATATAGATTTCTAATGATACCATAACTGTAAATATGACTTCTCTTTGAAATTTAAATATACCCACCAGACCATTTTAGCTGCTGGCCTCCACAATGTATAAGGGACCAGATTTACCCTCCTACCTACAAACTAGAAAAACAGACAAAATATATGAATGAAATAATGGATTTTAGACACAAGACAGCAGGCAGTACAACACAGGGGTCGTAAGAGAATGGAAACAAATGAGGTAAACCTTACAACTGCCCCCCACCTCACAGCCTAGGGAGTTTCCAGGCCACAGTACAGTAACAAGGAACCCAAAGAGAAGCCAGAAATCTCTGAGTTGAGAAAACAGAATTGAAAGTTTTGGGGAGGCAAAAGCAGGGCAGAACACTGGAGAGAGCTGCATAAAGAATGAGCTCTGGGTATCTAGAGAGGGTTCCTCTTAAGGCTTTGGCTGAGTACTTATCAGTGCATGTGTGTGAGGAAACAATCAAGGCCAGGGAAAGGACCCACTGGAAAGGGCCAGGTGGAAAATTCATGATGCTCACAAAAGGCCATGAATAGTTTGTATACTCACCAGAGTGAAAAAGACCAAAAACAACGAGGGCCTTGAATCAATCAAACTATCTTCGAATAACTGTACCCCAGAACAAACCCCAAAATATTTAAAGGAAAACAAACAAACAAACAAATATATCCAACACATAGCCATATAAAATCACAATGTCTGGAATTCAAACAGAAATTACCAGGGCTGCAAGCAAAGAGAAATATCACTCAGAAAAAGCAGACCCAGAAATAGTATAGGTGATAGAATTGGCAGACAAGGACTTTAAACAGCTTTTATAAATATACTAGAGGCCCGGTGCACAAAAATTTGTGCACTCGGGGGGGAGGGGGGAGGTCCCTCAGCCCAGCCTGTGCCCTCTCGCAGTCTGGGACCCCTCAGGAGATAACGACCTGCTGGCTTAGGCCTGCTCCCGGGTGGCAGAGGGCAGGCCCAATCCCTAGGTGCAGCCCCTGGTCGGGCTCAGAGCAGGGCTGATTGGGGAGTTGGGGCGCCGCCCCCTGCCATACACAGAGCAGGGTGGATCGGAAGGTTGCGATGCCACCCTCAGTCACGCTCAGGGTAGGGCCGATTGGGGGGTTGGGGCACCGCCCCCTGTCACACTCAAGGCAGGGTCGATGGGGAGGTTGTGGCGCCACCCCCTGTCACACACAGAGCAGGGTCGATCAGGGGGTTGGAGAGCTCCCCTCTGTCACGCACAGAGCAGGGCCGATCAGGGGGTTGAGGAGCTCCCCCCTGTCACTCACAGAGTAGGGCCAATAGGGGAGTTGGGGCACCGTCCCGTCACACACAGAGCTGGGCGGATCAGGGGTTTGGGGGCGCCGCACCCTGTCACACTCAGGGCAGGGCCGATGGGGAGGTTATGGCTCTACCCCGTCACACACAGAGCAGGGCCCGTGGGGGGGCGGTTGGGGCGCCGCCCTCCTATCACTCACAGAGCAGGGGCCGATCAAGGGGGTGGGGCGGCCGCACTTGTCACACTCAGGGGCAGGGCGGATGGGGGAGGGTATGGCTCTACC
>NW_005871157.1:2649962-2693981 GCF_000147115.1 Myotis lucifugus
TATTACCCTTTTACTATATAGGATAGAGGCCTGGTGCACGGGGGGGGGCCGGCTGGTTTGCCCTGAAGGGTGTCCTGGATCAGGGTGGGGGTCCCGCTTGGGTGCCTGGCCAGCCTGGGTGAGGGGCTGATGGCTCTTTGCAGCTGGTCACACACCCTTCAGGGGGGGGGGGTCCCCACTGAGGTACCTGGCCAGTCTGGGTGAGGGGCTGAGGGCTGTTTTCAGGCTGGCGGGGTGACTGAAAGCTCCCAACCGCCTCCTTTCTTTTTTTATTCTGGGGCCAGCTTTTAGCTCTGAGGGCTTGGCTCCAGCTCTGAGGCCCTCGCTGGCTGAAAACGGGGATCCTGGTTTTGTTTTGGGTTTCTATAATCGAAACACTGTTTCAACTCCAGCTCTGAGATCCCAGCTGGCTGAAAGCAAGGGATCTGCTTTTGTTCTATAATGAAACAATGTTGCGGTCCTGCTGGCTGAAGCCCGGCTGGCTGAAAGCAGGTTTCGGGGTTTTGTTTAGCTTTCTATATTTGTAACAATGTTTCAAACTGCAAGCTCAGAGGCCCAGCAGCAGCAGGCGGGGAACGTTGGCTTCCTCCGTCACTGCAGCAAGCAAGCCTCCTGTTCGCTTCAAGCTGCCTGGCTGCCGGCCGCCATCTTGGCTGGCAGTTAATGTGCATATCGCCCTGATTAGCCAATGGGAAGGGTAGCGGAGGTACGGCTAATTACCATGTTTCTCTTTTATTAGATAGGACTAGAGGCCCGGTGCACGAAATTTGTGCATTCGGGGGGGAGGGTCCTCCAGCCTGGCCTGTGCCCTCTCACAGTGCAGGAGCCCTGCGATTGATCGCCCCAGAGGTAGGCCCAGCCCACCCATCCAGGGCTCCTCAATGGATTGCCCCAAAGAGGTAGGCCGGAGCCGCGGGCCGCAGGAGCCCCGGCAGAAGCTGCGCGGAATGCGCAGCCATCTTGTGACAGCATGAGGGCATCACGGTGTGACGGCGTGAGGACCACCTAGGCTTTTATTAGTAAGATTCAATATAGTAAAGAAAACATAGAAAAGCATAAGCATGAGAGAAATGGAAGGTATTTAAAAATTAACTTCTAGACATGAAAAGTATATAGCTGAGATAAAAAAAAATACATTGGATGGTCCTAGCCAGGGTTGCTCAGTGGTTGACCATCGACCTATGAACCAGGAGGTCATGATTTGGGGCACATGCCTGGGTTGCAGGCTCAATCCCCAGTGTGGGGCTTACAGGAGGCAGCAGGTCAATGATTCTCTCTTATCATTGCTATTTCTATCTCCCTCTCCCTCTCCCTTCCTCTCTGAAATAAATAAAAATATATTCTTAAAAAATACATTCGATGGGATTAACACCAGATTAACCATGAGGGGTGGATGGGAGAGGGAATCAGTGAACTTTAAGATACAGAAAAAGACTATCCAAAATGAAACAGAGAAAAAGACAAAAACCAAACAGAGCATCAGTGAACTGCAGGAGAACATCAAAAAGCCTAATATATATTATACACAATATAACTGGAGTTCCAGAAGGAGACAACAAAGAGGTTATTTACTCTTTTATTGTGTTGTCAGTTACTGTAACCATACCATCTTACATAAAGTTTCTCTCCACTTTTAGCAGATACACATTTTAATTTCTGGAAATGTTTATTGAGCCCAGAGACATTGCATCCTGGGGGAAAAGAAAGCAAATAAAAAAAAGTCTTAAATTTTCCAAATTTGATGAAAACTATGAATATGCCAAACAACCCCCTATTATTAAAGTAAAAAAATCATATGCTTTCTAAAGTTATCATGATCTATTATGTAAGTAAATAATATTTAGAATGCCTGATCTACATTCCAAAAATAGATTAAAATATAGTTAGATATAATGGCTATATCATATATCTCAAAAGTCAAAATAATACATATTTCACAGTATAAAATATTATCTAAATTATGCTTTAAAATAAACAAGCTCAGGTGTAGACACAAGTTTATAAAAACTACACACCATCTAAGTTTTCCAGATATCTAATAATACTAATGTAAACAACAGGAATAAGGGTCAGAATAGGATAAACCCTGTGGGATTTTGTTTTTGTTTGAACCCATAGGTTTTAGCAAGAGGCTCTCTAAAATGTTAGTAAAAAGAGATGAAGATTTGTGAATATAACTCTAAACTGCTGATAGCAAAAGAGAAACAAAATTAGTGACCAATCACACAAAACTATTCCTTCTAAACTTTCACAGGAGGTAAATTATACTTCCACAGCAGCATGGAATATCTCTGGGCTAAATAAATATATTCAAGAAAGTAAAATTTCTATTAAAGAGAAACTTTACAAGTCAGCATGGTTACAATTACAACAGAAAAAAAGTTCTGCTTTGCCTGGCTACCATACTAACAACACATAAACAAATTCTTCCTTTATAGAAAGTACAATGTAATTTACATGGCCAGATTGTAAGGAAAACACTAAATAAATAAGACCCTTCCTTCAGTAAAATCTACTGTAGCCAGATCAACCAAACAAAGCATGTGTCTACAATCCTCCCACTAAGACAAAGAAAAAAAAAATCAATACCGAACCTTCTCTGTACTGATAGTCATTGTATCTGGATTTAAAGTATATTAATTTTCCCTTTTTAAAAAGAGCAACACTGAGGCAAAGAGAGATTAAGTAATCTAAGGTCGTATGATACGTTATAGTAGAGATGAAAATAGATTCAAATCTCATTTGGTGCACAATGAACAGTTCATATTCATTTGTTTAATAAACATTTATTAATGAAAGAGGTTAGTGGCTAGACTAACCGCATTTTCTAAACCAAAAAGTAGATGCCAGCATATAAGGGATATATTTTTACCTGATTTACAAATGTATTTATATATTTTTAAACTTATAAAGATATTCAAATTATATCCTAGTTACTTCTACATTTAATAATTCACCGATACACTGCTGGACTCTAGCTAGAGAGATTCTAACTTCATTCCTAGAAGACCTCTTTCTTATAACCTTGCATACCCTCCTACTGGTAATGCCTCATCCTAACTTCTGAGGTTCAAACAGAGAATGTGAAACATAACAGGAATTCTGCCAGTACTCAAGCAATTGAGGCCCGGGAGAACCCAAAGTAGAAACCCATATTGGAGGGAGAGATGCACTCTTTAGGACAAGCGTTTTCAAAGTGTTCTGACATTCTAAAAGGACCTAAAGCTGTATAAGGAGTTGTGTGAACATTTAATTTTTATTAAAATGTGTGAGTGAGAGACATTTATTTTTATTTTTTTAACTACTTATAGTCACTAACTTCTGAATCTGATAAAACATGTAGAATAAACTTTAGAAGAGAGTAGGTGTATGTTGATAAAACAGAAAACTACTTCCGTGAGCCTACCTCCCAGGTGTTAGGTCTACCTACTAACATGCTCATGTGGTAGTCTGCAGTTGTTTTCATGATACTTGGAACACTTCTAAGTCCATGTTCTACAACTGTCTGCTCCTATTGCCTTATAAGCTCCGAAAGCTGAGAGCAGTGCTGGCTTTCTCACTGGTGAATCTCTAACCCCTAGCACAGTAACATGGTAGATACTTAACAACTATCCTATATAATAAAAGCCTAATATGCTAAGTGTCAGGTCACTGGTTGGCCAGTCGACTGGTCGGCCTTTCAACCAATCAAAGCATAATATGCTAATGATATGCTAAGGCCACTCAACCACTCGCTACGACGTGCACTGACCACCAGGGAGCAGACAGCTGACCGGTCGACCAGTCGCTATGACATGCACTGACCACCAGGGGGCAGATGCCCCGACCAGTAGGTTAGCTTGCCCTTGGGTCCAGCCAATCAGGACTGAGCAAGATGGGCCGGACACGCCCTGGAGCCCTCCCGCAATCCCTCCCCAGCTGGCCAACCTCCCATGCCCCTCCCTGGCCCCAATCATTCACCAGTGGGGTCCCTCAGCCTGGCCTGTGGGATTGGGCCGAAACCGGCTCCTCGACATCCCCTGAGGGGTCCCGGATTGCGAGAGGGCACAGGCCAGGCCGAGGGACCTCACTGGTGCACGAATTCATGCACTGGGCCTCTAGTTTAATAAATAAATGGATGAGTCTATTGCAATGGTTCTAAAATGATATAATGAGATTCAGAGAGGCTAAGTTAAGGCCGTAGCAGTGGAAATGAAAAGGAGAGGTTTTATGTTAGTTAGAATCAAGAAAGAGGAAGCCAAAAAAGAAAGAAATGAAATTTTTGAGCTTAGATGACTGATTAAACAGTTATATTTTTATTTATAGATTAAAGAAGGTAAAAGATAGCTGACTTTTGTCTTGGACACGTTGAATTTTTCAAGTGTTAGACAAGTAGTAGAAATGAAGTCCTAATCGACTTACTATCTACCATGTGATTTAGCTTCCAGATAATTTTTTTCAAATCAAATTCATAGGAGGTAAGGCTCATATTTTTTTCTTTAGGTACTCATTTTTTTCCTGTGTTACTCCCTTCATCTCCTCCTTATTTGCCTTATAGCCCTGGCCAGCATGGCTCAGTTGGTTGGAGTGTCATCCCATAAACAGTCCCATAAACCAAAAAATGGCAGGTTTGATCCCTGGTCTGGGCATATACAGGAGGCAGCTGATTGATGCTTCTTTCTCATTCTCTTTCTCTCTCCCCAACCCCTTCATCCCTCTCTAAAAAAATATATGTATATACACACACACACACACACACACACACACACACACACACATTTGCTTAAAAATAACCTGTTTAGTAGATGAAATTTTCTAGCAAAATTGACATTCACATTAACCTACAATCAAGGATCAGCAGATTTAATGACAGAAACTTTTGAGTGGTAATATGTGTTGTACTTAGACTCAAAATGTAGCTCTAGAAACTCAACTTTTCACATAAAACTTAAAGGCTCTTTTATCAAATATGCAAGTATGATACTTAACCTGAAAGCACTGTGTATTTAAAGTACAAAAACTGTAAAAAGTATTTACAACACAAGGATTCTATCCATCAAAGCCTGGGAGGAGGTGGGGAGAGGGGGATCTACCACTATCATCACTATTGTTTACAATATAATGGTTAATGACAGAAAATGACAAGGAAGTAAAACAGTATAAATATGTTTAATTAAAAAATCTATAAATATTGAAGATGTCCTACAATATGTCCTACAATATTACTAGTCAAATAAACTGACATAGCTCCATCTATATTTTGAGTCAAAACAGAGCTCAAAAACAGCAAAAATAAATTAAATAAAGGAATAGAATGGAGTAATTTTGAGTAACATACACTCAAGTTGTAAAGATTGTTTGCCACAGCCCAGCCCCACACTGTGTGGCTCAGTGGTTCATCAACCCACCAACCAAGAGGTCACAGTTAGATTCCCAGTCAGGACACATGCCCAGGTTGCAGTCTCCATCCCCAATAGGGGGTCTGCAGAAGACAGGCGATTGATGATTCTCATCATTGATGTTTCTCTCTCTCTCCCTCTCCCTTCCTCTCTCTAAAATCAATAAAAAACATTAAAAACAAACAAAAGGATTGTTTGCTACATATCTATAAAACAAGTTTTCTTATCGAAGGTTTTTTTAAATGGGGAAGGAAGTAAACTATATTTAATAATCCCATTAATTCTCAAAGACTGTTTATTTTGCTAATCAATTCAACTCCCACTAATTTAATAATGGTCATTAAACATTTTCCCTTGTTATACGTATGTTGCTTTTTTTAGGCAACAAATATTTATCATCTCACCTCAAAGTATCTTAGTTGGGTGATTCCAGCTCAAAGTCTCCCAAGAATTGTAATCAAGTTGTCATGTCTATATATTACTTTTAATGTTATAAAACTTACAAAGAATTGCCTGCTCCCCCCACCACCACCAGAGTTAAATTTAAATTCCATGATGGAGGGTGGGAGTGGGGAGGAACTTGGCTCGATAATATTCATCTACATTGAAAAGCCAACAATCTATCACTAATTGTCACATTTTAGGGCATTTTTATGTAAAAGTTGTCTAAATTATACAAACTCCACTTCCAACACTACATTTAAAGATATTTGAAGCCCTATATAATTGAGTTCAATTTGCTAATGCAACTGAGCCTAATCTCGTGAAGACTTCCTGAGGCATTATAATCATCAGTATTTTAAAGCAAGTGAAAAGACGACATAAAAATCTTAAGTCACATAATACAACAGGAAATTCACTAAATTATGTATTATCCATAGTACAAGATAATGACCAAGATATATTATTTTTAGCCCCCTACTAAAGATCAAATTTGTTTCAATTCGATATTATAAATTAATATAGCCAGGAACTTCAATTTCTCCTTTCCTAAAAGAGGAAAAGGACTATCCTAACATTCTATAATAAAATTAAAAAATGTTAGATAAACTTTCCTTTATAACTATGCTTCAAACATCCTTTCAGTGTCTTGATAAAAATGCATCATACAGAAAAATATAAGGTTCTAAATTAGGGGGAAATCCTTTCAGTGTGTTTTCAATTTGAATAGCTCACATTATGCCATCCACGTCCATGCACATATTATTTTGAAAAATTTTTAGAGTTAAGATGTATTCAAGATTCGTCATATTAAGTAATATTTGTCATCATTACTGCTTCTCTATTAAAAAAAAAAAATGCATAGCCCGGCAGGGGTGGCTCAGTGGTTGAGCGTGGACCTATGAACCAGGAGGTCAAGGTTGGATTCCTAGTCAGGGCATATGTCCAGGTTGAGGGTTTGATCCCCAAGGGCGTGCAGGAGGCAGCTGATCAATGATTCTCTTTCACCACTGATGTTTCCATCCCTCTCTCCCTCTCCCTTCCTCTCTCTGAAATCAATAAAAAAATATTTTATAAAATAACAACATAGCATTCAATTCCTTCAATTCTTTAAAATCAATCTCCCATCTCCCCTCCCCTGCCCTCCCCTCGAAATAAACGTTACTATCTATTCTATGTAGCCAAAAGAAAACAGCAAACACATCTCTGTGGTCTATCCTGGCAAATCAGTGTTTTAGAAACCAATGCAACTGTTATTAATGGCTCAGAACCAAACACTGTAACAAAACACAGAGCGGAATCCGCCGCCCGCGTGTGTATACATGTGCCCATTCATAATAACGGGATCCTCGTACAGGTATATAAAAACGCAATTTCTACCGATATATGAAAACATCCTTACATAATACACAGGTTGTAATAAAACTGCCCTCTTTGAATGTTCGGAGAAAGAGCGATTTCTAAAGCTAGCGACGGGAAGAGTTTTAATACCGGAACGGCTGCCACCTATCAACTTTAATTCAAAGCAAAGTACAACTCAATGTCATTTTTACCTCTAATGCAGCCACGACGGAAACAAAATTAACTTCACTGCAGGACAGAGCATGGTGGCATCCTAACGGGTTATTTACTTCTCCGACATGTGTGGAGTACATATGCACGGCGTCTTTTGTCCCTCCCACGGCAACCCAGGGTGTCTACATCATCTCGGTCAGAGCACATGACGAGCAAACCCCGCAGCTCATTACTTCGCACCCCAAGTAACAGAAAGTGACGGCCTCCGTCGTCGTTACTACACGGCCGACCGATTCTATAGCCGATGACCCGTTGCTGCGTTTGGGGAGGTGGAGTCGGGGAGACGCGCTCAGAATAGCCCGAGAAGCCTGCGTTCAGTCCTGATACAGAAGCGGCATGAATACAAGCGATATGTGGGTCACACACGGGGAGAGAGAGCAAGCCCAGCTCCGTGACCCTCTAAGTTCAATGCAGACACCAAGAGCCTCGGGGGCATCGGGGCGCACGCCTTCAGGGAAACTGGGGAGCAGCAGACGATCTCCGATGTGCAGTGACCGGCGCTGGCACAAGCCCAGGGCGTGGGCAGCGACCGAGGACTCTCCGTACCCTTTCCCTCCGCACCAGGGTCGGCCAGTGCGCGAGGAGGATGGCCAGAGCAGGGGGCCTGGCTGGGGGAGGGCAAGGGCCGGGGATCCCCCCGCTGGCCGCGCCCCGGGGTTCTGGGGGTGTGTCCTACCTGGGCCGTGCGGGCGCAGGATTTCGGGCCGAGGCTCAGGGCCGGGACCCGCAGGGGTCAACCTTCGGCAGGCGGGGCCGCCGCCGCCTACCCATCCCCCCCCCGCCGACTGCGGCGGGACGGAGCGCGGCTTCGAGGGTCGGCCGCCTGGGTAGTCCCCTCGGGTACAGTCCGCGTTTACTGGCGGCGGCGGCTGCTGCTGCTGTGACTGCCGCTGCGGGCCACCCCCCGCCGCTGCTCCTGTGCCAGCCCCCGCTCCTCCTCCTGCCGCCGCCGCCGCCGCCTCGTCCCCACCGCTCCCATCGCCGCTGCGGCGACTACTGCAGCGCCCGCTGACCCGACCGACGTTATTCTCCCCCTTCGCAACCCGGCACAGCCTAGCCCGCCTGCCCTGCCAGGGCGCACGCCCACCTCTCCGCCGCAGGTGCTGATTGGAGAGCGCGGCACGAACCCGCCACGTCGGTTGGCTGGTCCCATTGCCTATCAGGAAGGGGGCGGAGCGTCGGGCCGAGAGCGTCCCGCCCCCCACCGGAGAATTGCCGCTACCTTCAGGTTTGCCTGAGAGGGCGAGTTACCGGGAAGGGAGCATCACAATCGCAGCGCGCTTGCGCGGGGGATTCTGGGGCTCGTAGTTCCAGCCTCCGCCGCGGCTCCTCGCTGGCTGGAGCCGAGAAGTGGGGCGTCCGAGACGAGCGACTGGCGCACAGTGGAGTCCTACAACCTGCGCGGTGGTTCTAATAAATGCGTGGCTGTGATCCTAGGGTTGAGCTTTTCGGAAGAAAATCGGAAGTGTTTTGTCACGTTACGAGTTTGCATTCTCCAAGGAAGGAGAGCCCCAAGCCGGAGGCCCTGCCATGCCGCTGTCTCAGAACCAGAGTGGCCAGGATCTGGCAGGTGGACGCTGTCCCCAGAATCGCGAAATGAATCACCGGTGGGTACCGGGGAAAGGCCTAAGGTACAAGGAGGGAAGGAGCCCGAGAGCCGGGCAAGGAGTGCCAGCCCGGAGCCCGGAGCATCCTTACGGTTTGCACAACCCACGAGGAACGAGATCTCATTCCCTTTTCGAGACACCACCAGCCAAAGGGTCAGTGAGCAGCGCCCTGGGGACCAGTTACAGGATTCCAGGGAGTCCCTCGAAGACCTTCAAAGAAGAGTGAAGAGGGCCGAGCAGTGAGGCTGTGTGCGATGCATTGGTATTTGGTGGTGTGTCAAGCTCTTTGAAGAGGAAACCTTAAGATGAAACCCCTTCCCCAACTTCACCCACCAAGTTACCCAAAGAGGTTAAACAGCTTTCCCAAGACCAGAAAAGTAATTCCTGGCAGAACCAAAACTCAGGTCTCTTAGACCTCCCGCGCCCAATGATTTTTGGTTGGTTGTTTTGTTTTTTAATCATCACAGTGACTCCCAGGAGTCTACCATGGACTGAAACGATGCAATGAATTTTGAGCTGCATTTTACTTTAAATCTCTTTCTTCAATCAAGTGACATTATGATGAAAGCCAACTAGAAATATAAAAGGGTTTGAGCATGCAGGCAAATTTAACACTGAAGAAAAAATATAAAAGGGTTGAAGATGAATCCTATATTCAGTCTCACAATGGTTTACAGGATCTGTTTCTCCTTGTTCAGGAAATGCCACAGTCTCTTAGCATTCTTTAAAAACAGGCACCTCTACTGTCTGACATGTCTAGATCCTTGGATAAAAAGCAGGACAAAATGTACATTAAAAGCTATTGATGATGCAGTTCCTCTTGTTCTATTCAAACTTTTAAAAGTTGGCAAATTGTTGTGTGTTTTTCCCCCCACTGATTGAAACCACAAGTTGCTTTTCCATTCCTTTGTCTAACAGAATATAATTCACTTCTGAGTATTGGCTGGGCAAATAATTTGAATTGGAAAGGATTAGAGTTTCTGTAAATACTTTTCCTTAAATTAAAGAAGTTTGGAAGGAGGGGAGGAGTCCTGACTCAGTGACATTATGCCTAGCAATATTTCAAATAGCTATTCTCTATTTGAAGAGAATATTTTTCACTCACTTAGCAAATACGTTGTATCCTCTTCAAGCTACCCAGATATATCACTGCTATCATGGGTAAGGGTTTTAAAGAATTTACTCACAGGACTATTATTGTTTCTTTTAAATGAGTCAGCAGGGACAGCTAGATTCTCCAAATGATGGAAAGATGATTATTCTTCTGGCCAACTCCCATATGCAAATCCATGAAGGATAAGAGCATGTGAGAGAGCAGTCCGGTAGCTATATATCAAGAGAGAGTCTTAAAAAGTACAGTGCAGAGGGAAGTGTTCTGTGATTAGTATCTTGAGAATAGGGCAACAGTGTATCTCAGGACAGAAAGTGTAAGGATGAACATTCAGTGAAGCTTAATGCCACTGAAGTAGGAATCCTGGGGTATTGGACTGGCCAAGGAGAAAGCTTCCCAGGCCTCCCTTTTTCCCTGGTGCTTTACATTTAAAAATGATTGGCCTGCTCCAAGATATATTCTTTTAGGCTAAATGGAAAGGTACTATTTATTCAAGAGCTGGTACTGGAATTCAGGAATCCTCTTTGAAACTGACTATATATACATACATATATATATTTTTTGTTTTGTTTTGTTTTGTTTTGTTTTAATCGAGTCTTGTGTGGGTACTCACCAGCATCCAGTCTTGTTCATTTCAATGGCCGGCAAAGCAAATTTACTTTTTTTCTTAAGTATATTAATGGGTCATTAATGTAAGCAAAATAAAGCATGGCAGGGTGAATAATAGCAACCACATTTCTTCAATCAAATATCCATATTGTGTGTCTGGTTGTGGTTTCAAAGAAATCTGGATTAAATAACATGATTCACATATGAACCTTGCCTCCTGGGACACAATAGTCCTTCCCATAATGAATTGGGCCGACCTGTGTAACCAGTATGTTTTTTCACAAATTATGATGTGTAAATTCCAAGGCTAGGTCATAAAAGACTTTGCAGCTTCCACTTCATGCTCTCTTGGATCACTTACTTAGAGAGAAGCCAGTTGCCATAACATGAGGACACTCAAGCAGCCCCTTGTAGTGGGCAGCTGGCAAGGAACTCAGGCATTAAACCGATTCATCAGACCATCTTGCCAGCCATGTTAGTAAACCCTCCAACCCTGGCCAAGCTGTCAGATGACTGCAGGCCCAACTGGCATCTTGACTGCCACCGTGTGAAAGAAACCCTGAGCCAGAATCACCCACCTAAGCCACTCCCAAAATCCAGACCTACAGAAACTATGTGATAATATAAATAAATGCTTACTGTTGCTTTAAGCATTAGGTTTTGGGGCCAATTTGTCATGCAGCATTGATAATAAAGTAAGATTTGCACACCAAAAAGGGGATGATTCAAACTAGGGATGTGTGCCCTAGTTAATTGAATCTGAAAGAATGATACTCTGATCCTGGGATCAGTCTTAGAGCATATTCAAGGGTAATGAGCAAAGTTCAGGTTTATACTGAGTTTGAACACAGCACACAAAGCCCCTTTCAACACTGCTTTTCTCCCAGCACAGAATAAAGGACACACTGGAAAATTCCTTTCTCCTTTCCCTTTTCCTCCATTCGTGGCTTCTTCCACCCATTTTTAGATCTTTCTATCTCTCTCTTTGAAAGCAAATCTCATGTACATCTGAAACTAATATACTAGTATGTTGCATGTCAATTATAGCTTAATTTTAAAAATCTCAGAATTGAACATTTTATTTTTATTATTTAAATATATATTTTTATTGAGTTCAGAGAGAGGAAGGGAGAGAGAAAGAGAGACAGAAACATCAACGATGAGAGAGAATTATGGATTGGCTGCCTCCTGCACGCCCTCTACTAGGAATCAAGCCCGTAACCCTGGCATATGCCTTTGACCTGAATCGAACCCGGGACCCTTCAGTCCGCAGGCCAACAGTCTAGCGCCACTGAGTCAAAGTGGCTAGGGCAAGAATTGTACGTTGTAAATGGGTGGATTGTATGGTATGTAACTTATATCTCAATAACGTTGTTTAAAATAATCACACAGTCCTTTGAAACATGAAACTCAATAAAGGACTGGTTCTCCAGTGCTTTCACAAACCAGCAAACAGTCCTGTTTTTAAATTCTTCATCAGTCTAACCAGTTTCTACTCGAATATTACCTAATCTACTAAACAAACTTTCTATGCCAACTACTCTGCTGGACACTGGGAAAACAAATATGAATAAAGTTAGTCCCTCTTCTTAAGGGTTTCACAATGGATTAGCAAACATGCAAATCCTATTACAATACACAGCAATAACTGCTATAATAGAGGCATATTATGTAACATATATAGATGTGCTAGAACGGCTCAGTAAACTATAGCCCGCAGTCCAAATCCTTGGGGTCCTCTGAGAACTTGACCTCTTTTGACAGAAAAGCATTCACACCAAATAAATCAACTACCTCAAGTGTTTGTGTTTTTTAAAAACTTCATCCTTTATTTTTAATTAAAAACATTTCAGAGAAATGGGGTGGGGGAAGGAATCTCAATTTGGGGTATATGAGTCTATTGTCTTTTAACCTATTGAATATCAATTTGTGTTTGATTATTATTAAAATGCAACGTAATAGCCGAAACCGGTTTGGCTCAGTGGATAGAGCATCGGCCTGAGGACTGAAAGGTCCCAGGTTCGATTCTGGTCAAGGGCATGTACCTGGGTTGCGGGCACATCCCCAGTAGGAGATGTGCAGGAGGCAGCTGATCGATGTTTCTCTCTCATCGATGTTTCTAACTCTCTATCTCTCTCCCTTCCTCTCTGTAAAAAATCAATAAAATATATTAAAAAATAAATAAATAAAAATAAAATGCAACGTAATATCAGTGAAGATGAACACTGATTAAAACTAAAGTTAGAAAATAAAAGTTTGCATTGACAAAAGTAATTCTAATTATAGTTATTTCTTGATCTACTTTCTACTTATGCCTAACTTTTGTGAAATACAGAACAAACTATACTCTTAAACATTAACTTTTTGCAAATTTTCTTCTATTAGAACAATGAATTCTATACATATGTGCTCTTTTAAGTTTCATCTTTGTTACAAAGACATCTGTTAACATAGCACGCTTGTATTCTCACAATTTTCAGATGGGAACTAGCGAGGTGACATTGTGATTTCTGATGTGTGCCTGCCACAGTCTGGCAAAAGTTCAGTAACTTTCTGGTTCAGGGATTACCTACTCTAAACACTGGACATCTTTGTGATTTTCAGCCTTTACTGCCAGGAAGACTAATTTGATGTCAAAGTTTATAGCGCACCCTGGTGGTCATAATATTCCACTGCCGGCTGTATTGAAACAAAACAGGTCTCTTCTATTTTGTCTTATTAATCAAAGAAAACTATCCAGTGACTAATTTTTAAATACTTTTTAGAGACCTGATGACGAATATGACAAAACAATATTTAAATATTTTTCTGGTGGTATTTTTGCATTGTATTCTCTACAAAATAAAATATATTTGCAAATGGCAACTACAATTTCCAGAAATTTATTAGGTATCACATCAAGGTACTATACAACATCCTATAGAGGATTAAAGAAATATAAGATGTGGTTCTGAGATAGGCTATTTTGAATTATAGTTTTTGTGTGCATATATCATTTCTTTCTATAAGCTACAGAGGGATCATTTTTTTATACTGTATATTTTCTATACTTTCTTCACTCTGTAAATATTTATTAAATACACTCAGTATTTTAAAATAACATGATGCAAAAGTACTAATAAATACAAAAATACAAGTGCCCTCATACTTTGTCTTAACTTCCAAACAAGTGCTATTAAGACCTCTGGGGATTGTCTTTTTTCTGCATATTAAAGTGATTATATATTGCTCTCTGATTTTCTTTAATTCTTACCCAGAAACATAACAAAGGGAGATTGTCAAAAAAACAACAAAAAAAACACGATGTGGAGGGAAGACTCAGAAGACAGAGGAGAGAGAAAAATTCTAATAAATATACCTTAGAAGTGGCAACAATAGTACAGAACTAGGACTGGACTTTTTAGTTCCCAGGCCAGTCTGTCTATATGCAGCATTCAAGTAGAGTCCCTGCCTATTCGTAGCACTGCATCCCATTGTGTGTCCTACGTTAAGCTTGCTCTTGTTAACTCAAGGTTGCAAGCAAGTGTTAGATGTCTAAATCCAGTTGAAGATGAGATCTAGCCTATCTGCTTGCAGAAGGATATTCTCCTAACTCCTCTTTCCTAGTAAATTGAAACTTTGTTTTTCAGGCTCACACAGATTTCCAAAAAATCAATTGCTAGAAAGATAAAAATCTTAAAACTTTAATTTTCATTGAGTGAAATAGGAAGTTTGGAAATAGACTCAAGTACATTTGATATATTATAAAAGTGGCATCTCAAATAGGACAAAGATGGATCTTTATAGAAATTGTGTTCAGATAACCAAATAGCCATTTGAAAAATACAATAAAATTGGACCACAGGCAAATAAACTCCAAATGGATCAGAGATCTAGTGGGAAAAATGAAACAATACAATTACAAGAAGAAAACATGGATTAATTTCTTTAAACCTGGGTGTAAGAAGTGGATTTTTAACTCTGACCCCAGATGCAGACATAATGGGGGAAAAAAAAGATAAAAAATTTCAACTATAGCCCTAGACAGTTTGGCTCAGTGGATAGAGTGTTCGCCTGCAGACCAAGGTTCCCAGGTTCGATTATGGTCAAGGGCATGTACCTTAGTTGCAGGCTCCTCCCTGCCTGGTCCCTGGTCGGGGCTCCTGCAGGAGGCAACCAATCAATGTGTTTCTCTCACATTGATGTTTCTCTCTGTCTTTCCCTTTCTCTTCCACTCGCTCTAAAAATCAATGAAAAAATATCCTCAGGTGAGGATTTACAAAAAAAAAAAAATTTTTTTTCAGCTACAAAAACTTTAAAGATAAAGTCAAAGTTACTAACAAAAAAAAATCAGAATGTATGTCACACATGAAGAGGTAATATCTTGAATACATTAAAAACTCTTTAAAAATCAAGGGCAATAAAAACCAATAGAAAAAGGGGCAAAAAAATAACACACCCAAAATATGGCTAAAATTAAAAAGACTGACAGCATCAAATGTTTATGAAGATGTGGAGTAAGCAGAACTCTCATATATTGGTGGTTGGAATATAAAATGGTACATTCGCATTAGGAAAAAAGATGTGAAAATATATCTACCCTATCACCCAGTGATTTAACTTTTAGATATTTACCTAAGAGAAATAAAATTCTATGTTCAGATCCCTTGCTCTTTTTAGTTACTAGCAGTTGCTCATATCCCTTGGCTCCTGGCCCCTTTTCTCCATCATCAAAGTCAAGAAATAGCTGTAAATTCCTATGGTTTGTGTCATTGTTACCGGGAACCCCCCAGGTGGGCTTAGGCTGCCTGTTGCAATAACGAAGGCAGGGTTGAATCATATAAGACGTTTATTGAGAACCAAGAAGATAGGGAGTTTACAAGCATCCAAAACCTGTCTTGACTATAAGGTGCAGGGGACGGGATTATATAGGAAAAATGGGCTGGGGTGAGGTTGGGAACAAAATGCAATTGCATGCAGTCCTGGATGTCAGCAGACGTCAACCATTGCTCTTGGTTGTCAGGCAATGAGATGACGGCGTGGGGTCAGCCAGGTCATGCTTAACAGTCCTGCTTGCGTGCTGGGTACAGTATATATTGTCCGCAGTTGAATCACCTCCTCCATCACATTGTTCATGAGCAAAGGGAGAATGCAGGTGCACTGGCTCGAGAAATGAAACTTAGAAAAGAAAAAACACTTAACCCTCTGTTCCCACACGTATATGTATTTCAGAACTTCAAACTAATATGATTATCTTTCAGGTTAACTCAGGTGCTCTGTTTATTAGATTATAAGTCCCCCCCATCATTATCTTTTCTAAGAATTATAACTAAAAATTTTAAAAATTTAAATCAGGCTTATTTTGATGCTCTTTCAATTGTTGCTTTGACCTCATGCCATTTTATTCGTTGGACAGTAATTGTGTTGGCCCTTTTCAAATTATAAAGCCCTACTCTGCAGGAGCAAACTTATTAACCTTTTCACAGTGCCTCGCCTAGAGTCATGCACACACAATAAAGAGATAATGACAAGAACCCAGGAGTAAACAAATGCAGTATAGTGATGCCCCCTACCTTTACACTATTCCAATTCACCCAGGTGTTAAGCCCTCATAGTCCATAAAGCTGAGTTCTAGTATCTCTCTTTTGTCATTTGATCCTGGCCCTAAATAGAATCAATGACTTCCATGGACGAAATCCACAAGGAAGAGCATACAGAGCAAGTAGGCAATAAGGCAAGCTTGGAACCTGGAGAAAAGTAAACATTCAAAAGGCAGATCGTAGGACAGGATTCAGAAGAGACCAATGGATTAGGGCAACTTGACCTGCATGAAAGCCTTCCTGATCGAGCTCAAGACTCACTGTTCCATGTCCCTCACAGCCCTGGTTACCTCTGCCCTAATGCTCCTCTGGGAAGGATCTTAGAACTGGTTTGGTTTGTCCTTAGCTGCCTCTCGCCTGTTCTTTCCTGACAGGAAAAACCCCAGTCCACTCTTACTCAAAATGTCAGGAGAATCTGGCAGACCATCTTCTTTGTATCTGATTTTATAGGTTTGTGTGTGTACCTGTTTGTTTGTTTAATAGAAAATATATTCACATGGTTCCATATTCAAAAGGTACCAAAACTGGGCCCTGGCAACAGTGTTGTCTGGATACACTAGGGTTGTCGGTTCAATCCCCGGTCAGGGCACATACAAGAATCAACCAATGAATGCATAAATAAGTGGAAGAACAAATCTCTCTCTCTCTCTCTCTCTCTCTCTCTCTCTCTCTCTCTCTCTCCCTCTCCCCTCTAAAAAATCAATAAAATAAAAATAAAGCTACCAAAATCATCCACACCAGTATGAAAGTTGGATAGTGAATAAGGCTGATAGAAAAAACAACTGATTCCTTTAAAATATGGTATTGGAGGAGAGCTCTACAGATTCCATCAGAAAGACAAATAGGTCCTAGTGCAAATTAAGCCAGAAACATCACTAGAGGCAAAAAAAATAAAACTAAAACTGCCCTACTTTGGGCACATCATAAGAAGGCAAAGTTCCTTAGAAGAGACAATAATGCTGGGAAAAATAGAAGGCCGCAGGAAACAGGAAGACCAAATATAAGAGGGACTGACCCCTTAAACGAAGCCATAGGCATGAGTCTACTCATAGGAGCTGAGTAGGGCTGTTGAGGACAGGACGCTGTGGACAGCACTCATTCACAGGGTCTCCAGGAGTTGGAACTGACTCAATGGCACATCACACACACACACACACACACACACACACACACACACACACACACACACGATATATTGTAAAGAGTAAGCCTCCTTCTCGTGCATGTCTTCCAGTCGCTCAATTCCCCTACTCCTATTACTGGTTTCTTGGGTACTTGCTTATGCATGTGCAAACAAATACTGCTGCATATCCTTTTTCTTTACATAAAGAGCAAGCAGCAATGTTCTGCAACTTTCTTTTTCATTAATAATACATTTTTAGAGTTTATTAATAAAGATCTGCCTCATTATTTTTTAATGATTGTATAATATTCATTTGGAAATAAGACTTTTAAAATAAGCTATTTTTTTTTGGTCTGGCTGGCATGACTCAGTGATTGAGCATCGACCTATGAACCAGGAGGTCATGGTTTGATTCCAGTGTGGAAAGTGCAGGAGGCAGCCAATCAATGATTCTCTATCATCATTGATGCTTCTATCTCTCCCTTCCTCTCCCTTCCTCTCTGAAATCAATAAAAATATATTTTAAAAAAACAAAACAAAAACAAAAAAGACTATTTTTTGGAATAGTTTTAGATTTACAGAAAAATTGAGAAGGTAATGCCAAGATTCCCATATATCATCGTATCCAGTTTCTTCTATTATTAACGGCATACATTTGTATGTTCCATTTGTTATAATTAAGAAAATAATATTGATACACTGGCATTAATTAAGTCCATCGTTTATTCAGATTTCCCTAGTTTTTTGCCTAATATCTTTTTCTGTTCTAGAATCCCATCCAGGCTACTGCATTACATTTACATGTCATGTTTTCTTAAGGATCCCATGACTATGGCAACCTTGTTTTTGATGACTTTGACAGTTTTGAGGTGTATTGGTCAAGTATTTTGTAGGATGCTCCTCTACTGGAATTTGTCTTTTTTGTTTTTTATTATTAGATTGGGGTTAAGGCTTAAATGGCAAAAAGTGCCATTTTCATCACATCATAGCAAGGATACATACCACCAACATGATTTATCACTATTGATATTGACCTTGATCACCTGGCTGAAATAGGGTTTGTCAGTCTCCTCCACTGCTCAGTTACACTCCCCCTACCCCTTCCCTACTGTATTCTTTGGAAGGAAGTCAGTATCTGCAGCCTATATTTGAGTGGAGAAGAAATTTTAAGGATTTGTTAAAATTATTTTTACAAATTGGCTAAAAGTTAGAGTATCGCTGGTTGCAAAGGAAGAGAAGAAAACTCCAGAAAAATTACTCGGAGCCATGTTCTAGAGGCGCCTCCATTTCATGAGCCACCGAAAGTTTTTGACCATGCATTGCTACTGAGGAGCCACTGTATCAATTGGAGATATGATCAGATCTGTGCTTTAGGAAGATTAAATGTATGACAACATCCGGAATTCAAGAAAGTAAGAAACTAAAGGCAAGAATACCAGCAAGGAGGCGATTGCCACTGTTCTGGTGAAGGTGGGAGGAGAGCCTGAAGTCGGATGATGATAGTAAGGTGCAGGGTATAATTTGAAGAAACAATTAATGAGACTTGGCACATCTGGCAACTGAGTTATTGTGGAAGGAAGAGTAAAAAATAATTTAGATGTCAAAACTGCATGACTTGGACAATGGTGGTAACTTTAACAGAAAGAGAAGAGAGGGAAAACTGGTTTGGATCAGAGGATGAGTTTGATTTTAGAGTCTGTGAGCTTGAAGGTCCAGGAACACGACCAGGTAAAAAGTAGGAAATGTACGCCTGAGGCCAAGGCTGGACAGTAGACTTGAAAATTTTTCACCTAGAGATGGAATCCAAGTTGTGGGAAATGCTACGAAGTGTGGCATTTACTAGTACTAAGGATGAGGGGCGGACTCAGGTCAAAAAATAAGAAAGACCAAGAGTAAAGGAGGTAGTTCTAGAGCTATTGAGGCTTTGGGTGAATGTCACAGCCAAGAGAGTTACATTCTCCAAGTCACCTGCTTTTGTCTTTTTGTATAACTCAATTTTCTGCTTTTGTCACCTTCTTTTCTGCTTAGAATATCATTCTTTTCTAAATTGGTATGATCTTATTATTTTACTACTAGAGGCCCGGTGCACGAATTCGGGCACCAGTGGGGTCCCTCAGCCTGTCCTGTGGGGTCAGGCCGAAACTTGCTCTCTGACATCCCCCAAGGGGTCCCGGATTTTGAGAGGGCACAGGCCAGGCTGAGGGACCCCACTGGTGCACGATTGGGGCTGGGGAGGGATGTGGGAGGTTGGCCAGCTGAGGAGCGACTGCGGGAGGGCTCCAGGGCATGTCCGGCCCATCTCACTTAGTCTCGATCGGCCCGACCTCAGCAGCAAGCTAACTTACCAGTCGAAGTGTCTGCCCCCTGGTGGTCAGTGCACATTATTAGCATATTATGCTTTGATTGGTTGAACGGCCAACTGAACAACCAGACACTTAGCATATTAGGCTTTTATTATATAGGATTAGCCAGGTGTAATGTACTTTTTTTTTAGTTCATCTCTATTCCTGATCAAGGACCACATCAACTATTACTACAATTTAGTTAGCCAGCTCTGGAAGCTGGCTTAAGGAACTTTTTACTTGCCCTGACTGGGGCATGTTTGTAAGAAAATAAGTTCTAGTAACTGATTTTGCATTCATTGAGTTGCATTATTTTCATTTTACATTGAATCCAATAGCTTCATTTATTTCAAGTTCTTTTTGTTAATAGTTTGATAGCATTTATTAAAATGTTCTTTTTAGTGGCTTCTGGTTTCCCTAAAGGAAATGTCTATCCTTAAATTGGCTTGAAATATGTGCATATCTTTATTGATTGGTTTACTAAAATTAACCTTGATGTGGACTAAGTGGAGACAGACATAGATTATCTTTTAAATTCAATTATTCTCTATTCCAATTGCTATTTTCCCAGCTTAGGTTACCACTTCTTACCTACATCACTTTAGGAGCCTTCTAACTGGTCTTCCTTCTAGTCTTTCATGGTGACTTTATTTTTTTCTGTACTGTAGCCAGAGAGCTCTTTTTAAATGCAAACTGGACCACATTATCCATCTATGAAAAGTTCCTCATTTCCTTCTTCTTTTTTAAAAAATATATTTTATTGATTTTTTACAGAGAGGAAGGGAGAGGAATAGAGAGTCAGAAACATCGATGAGAGAGAACCACCGATCAGCCGCCTCCTGCACACCCCCCACTGGGGACATGCCCGCAACCAAGGTACATGCCCTTGACTGGAATCGAACCTGGGACCCTCCAGTCCGCAGGCCGACGCTCTATCCACTGAGCCAAACCGGTCAGGGCCTCATTTCCTTCTTAGCAGCACTTACAAAGCTCTTTATGATCATTTCCTACTCTTGCCATTAAGTTGCCACACACTATACTCCAGCCCATGTAGTAAGAGACAAAAAGGTGTAAATACTGAAAGGGAAGAGGAAAAAAGGATATTACCTATCTACACAATATATCCCAAAAACATCTAAAGAAAAAGTATTAAATTTAATGAGACAGCCTTAGCCGGTTTGCTCAGTGGATAGAGCGGCAGCCTGTGGACTGAAGGGTCCCAGGTTCGATTCCAATTAAAGGCACATGCCAGGGTTGTGGGCTTGATCCCCAGTGCGGGGGTGTACAGGAGGCAGCTGATCAATGATTTTCATCATTGATGTCTCTCTTTCTCTCTCTCTCTCTCTCTCTCTCTCTCTCTCTCTCTCTCTTTCTCTCCCTCTCCCTCTCTGAGATCAATAAAATATATTTAAGAAAAAAAAAAGAATGCACTGGTTCTACACGGGAATGTTAAAAGGAAACATTTATAACAAAAATTTAATGAGACAATGAGCTATATACTTACCAAAATGGCTACAATTAAAAAGACAGATAATACCAAGTGTTGACAACAATATGGAGCAAGTTGAAATTTGGGAAAATATTTGACAATTTCTTAAAAAGTTAAACAGCCCTTCATACATAAGTACACTGAATGGCCAGATTATTATGACTGGCCAGATTATTATGAACACCCCATCAGTACAATGAAGTGAATTAGTTATGCAAATAATAATAAAACCTTGAGAGTATTTGCTTAGGAAGTTTTCAATATTCAGTATTTTTGGAAGTGTCAATGAAGTACTGATGGGGTGGTCATAATAATCTGGCCACTCAGTGTATAATGTATATATGTCACAATATAAATACACACACACACACACACACAGTGTGTGGCAAAAGTAGGCTTACAGTTGTGAGTACGCAAAATAGTTTATTTTTGTATTATTATTTACTAATTCCTGTATTATTTTCCATATGAACAACTGTAAACCTCCTTTGGCCCCATCCTATATATACACATACACATAGTCTCCAAGAGGAACAAATGCATGTCTACAATAAAACACTTGTATAAAAATGTTCTTTATTGATAAATAGCCAAAAATTAGAAAAAAATCCAGATGTCTAGTAATAAGAGATGAGCCTTTGTGTATTTATATAGTTGAATACTACTTAGCAATACAAGGAAATAGCTTCTGGTTCACACAGATGAATTTCACAGGCAAAAGAATCTGAAAATAAAGAGTACATATTGTATGATACTGTGGATGGATATACTGGTGGGTGCACCAAGTGTGAAAATCTTTGCATTAGGTGTTCATGCTCACCAGAAAGCATCCATTATAGAAGAGGTACTAAATAATCAAGTAGTCAAAATAACTCAGACATTAGCATCCTTTGGCAGCTGACACAATAGGAACATGAATGGATGGAGGTTAATCATGAGCCCAAAAACATGGACTTCCACTTACCAAGACTCTTAGAGCTACTGTCATCTTTGAATGTCCATCCTGCCAGCAACAGAGTCCAGTATTTCATAGGGCATTGTTCCTTAAGGAGATCAACCAGCTGCTTGGTAGCAAGTTGACTACACTAGGATGCTCCTATCCTAAAACAGTCAGTGCTTCATTTTCTTTTTCTTTTTTTAAAAATATATTTTATTGATTTTTTACAGAGAGGAAGGGAGAGAGATAGAGAGTTAGAAACATCGATCAGCTGCCTCCTGCACACTCCCTACTGGGTATATGCCCACAACCAAGGTACATGCCTTTGACCGGAATTGAACCTGGGACCCTTCAGTCCGCAGGCTGACGCTCTATCCACTAAGCCAACCAGTTAGGGCTCTTTTTCTTTTTTTAAATTAAATCTTTATTGTTCAGATTATTACAGTTGTTCCTCTTTTCCCCCCCATAGCTCCCCTCCACCTGGTTCCTACCCAATCCTCTGCCCTTACCACCCCCCCCCCACTGTCCTCATCCATAGGTGTATGATTTTTGTCCAGTCTCTTCCCACACACCCACACCCCTTCCCCCCCACCAAGAATAGTCCACTCCCTTTCTATGCCCCTGATTCTATTATATTCACCAGTTTATTCTGTTCATCAGATTGTTTATTCACTTGATTTTTAGATTCACTTGTTGAGAGATGTGTATTTGTTGTTCATAATTTTTATCTTTACCATTTTCTTCTTACTCTTCTTAAAGGATACCTTTCAGCCTTTCATATAATACTGGTTTGGTGGTGATGAACTCCTTTAGCTTTTTCTTATCTGTGAAGCTCTTTATCTGACCTTCAATTCTGAATGATAGCTTTGCTGGGTAAAGTAATCTTGGTTGTAGGTTCTTGGTATTCGTCACTTTGAATATTTCTTGCCACTCCCTTCTGGCCTGCATAGTTTCTGTTGAGAAATCAGCTGACAGTCGTATGGGTACTCCCTTGTAGGTAACTGACTGTTTTTCTCTTGCTGCTTTTAAGATTTTCTCTTTGTCTTTTGCTTTTGGCATTTTAATTATGATGTGTCTTGGTGTGGTCCTCTTTGGATTCCTTTTGTTTGGGGTTTTCTGCGCTTCCTGGACTTGTAAGTGTATTTCTTTCACCAGGTAGGGGGAGTTTTCTGTCATTATTTCTTCAAATAGGTTTTCAATATCTTGCTCTCTCTCTTCTTCTGGCACCCCCATAATTCGGATGTTGGTGTGCTTGAAGTTGTCCCAGAGGCTCCTTACACTATCTTCATGTTTTTGGATTCTTTTTTCTTTTTATTTTTCCGGTTGGGTGTTTTTTGCTTCTTCGTATTTCAAATCTTTGACTTGATATTCTTGCAGTCCTCTAGTCTGCTGTTGGAACTCTGTATTATATTCTTTATTTCAGACAGTGTATGCTTAATTTCTAGGTGGTCCTTTTTCATAACCTCGAGGGTCTCACTAGATTTCTTGAGGGTCTCACTAAATTTATCAGCAGTTTTTAGAAAATTATTGAAAAACCTTAAACGTGTGGTTTTGAACTCTATATCCAGTAGTTTGCTTTCCTCCATTTCTGTCATTTGTGTCCTGTTTCTTTGTCTCCGCATTTTTTATGCTTCCCTGTGTTGATAGAGTGGCTTTCTGTGCTACGTGTCCTATAGGACCCAGTGGCTCAGCCTCCCCAGTTACCTGAGGTGGACACTCTTGGTGCACCCTTTTGTAGGCTTTGTGCACAGTCTTGTTGTAGTTAAGCCTTGACTGTTGTAGGTATCACTGGGAGGAATTGACCTCCAGGCCAATTGGCTGTGAGAATCAGCTGTGTCTGCAGTGGGAGAACTTCTGTGCTGAAGACACCCTTCTGGGGCAAGACTTGCTTCAGTGGGGCTTTGGTGCTCACTGAGTCTGACCCCTGAGTGTGTCCCTTATGGATCTGAGGAGTTGTAATCTGGATGGTCCCACTCTGATCACTGGGTACACTGACTTTTGGATCTAAGGAGGTGCTAATTTAGCCTCTGCCTGAGGCTACCCAGCAGGAGCTATGGAGAGATCTGCAGGTTCCTCTTATTTGTTTGGGGTTTGGAGGTGCCCAGATGAGGCCCAGCTGTGAAGCAATCCAAGCTGCTGTGGGGCCTTGGGCCTTCTTTTGGAAGTTCTGGGTCTCTCTGATCCAGCTGCAGTTTGTTAGGTAATTTTCAGATTGCAAAGGGCCAGGCCTTTCATATGCAAAAGCCTCTGCGCACAGCTTGGGTGGAGCGGGGTCTCAGGGGATCAACAGGGCAGAGCAAGCAGCTATGGCTGCTCCTCAGTCCTATCCTAAGAGGCCCCGAGTCTCAGTGTCCCAAGGTAATCGCTGCAAGCACCTCTGAGAGAAAGCCGCCCTGGAGTTCTGCCCGATGCCAGACAGTCCAGTTTCTCCCCGTATGAGTCTGGGTCCCCAGAGACTCGCCCGGACCTGGAGCCAAGAGCCATTGGGAGCTTGAGACTCCCTCCCGATTGAAAAAACAACCGTGTCCTCAGTTGCCAGCCCTTTCCACGTGCGCCTCTGTACCTCTGCACTTTACTTCCGCACCTCCTCTGAGTCTCAGTGTGCTTTTCTCTTTCCTTCTAGTTGTAGAATTTCCACTCAGCCAGCCTTCCTGAGGTTCTGGATGATGTCCATTTTGTCTTTTAGTTGTATTTTTGAAGTGGTTGTGGAAGGCAGCAATTTCCGGTGTTTACCTATGCCGCCATCTTGGTTTCATTTTCATAAGACTAGATACCTATGCATTGTATGAGTTTGCCCAGAGCTTCAGGTAGCACCACTGCCTGGGGGCTTATAGAGTACCTATTCTACTAACGTGGAATTCCACACTAGATAGCATGCAGTCAGGGAACTCACTTCCCAGGTAAGGAGGTTCAGGTGTGGGCCCTTGACTATGAGATACACTGGTCATATTGCACATTGCAGTTTTCAGGAGAGGCTGAGCTGATAGAATGTTGGAATGGCCTGTGGTAGGTGCGTTTGAAGTGTCAGCTTAGAGGCAATGCTCTGTGAGGGTGGGGTGCCATCCACCAGGATGCAGTGTATGCACCGAGTCAGAAAACTTTATGTGCTGCTATGTTTCCAATAGAAGAATATCTGGGGTGGAACCAATGAGTAGCTCCAGTCAACATAATTCCCAATGACTCCCTGAAGGACTCTGCTTCCTGTTTCTGCAACTCTGGCTCTTCCGGGTTAGAAGTCATGGTTCCTAAGGGGCTCACTCTTGCCATGAGACACAGCAAGAATCCTACTGACTATAAACTATGGCTGCAGCGTGGGTCTTTTGGACCCCATGTAAGCAGTGACTAGAAAGCAAGAGGAGTCACTATTTTGGCAGAGGTAATTGATACAGATCAGCAGAGGAGGTTAGGGCTACTGTTAAAGACAGGAACACGTGTGAAATTTATATACCCAGTTGTGACTGAATGGATTAGCGCAGCAACTTAAGCCTTTTGTACTCCCCAAAGTGTCTCAGTATCAGCTTACTATAGGACCCAACTAATACAGTGATTGTTGTTTGGGTCTACTATATCCTTATTATTTTTTGTTCACTTTATCTATCTAGGTTTGGGAGATGTTTGCTAGAGTCTCCTTTATTAATGTGTCTATTTATCCTGTGGTTTTGCTTGATGAAAGTCCTCAGTTTGCACGGTTCCTATATGCAAGATTTTCAATTAGTATGCTTTATTAAATTAACAATAGTCCTTCAACAGCACAGTTCACATTTCACTTACAGTGGTATGTTAACTGTAATGGCATAAAGTGCGACCTTTACTGCTACTTCTCCAGTCTACAAATCACTAACAGGTGCGTGTCATGACCAGTGACCAATTATGCCACTTCTTTCAAAGTCCATTGGTGATGGGACATTGCACATGTTATTCAGTTCAGGGACAGAGGTAGCGTCGTATTGTCTCCTTGTCTCCCCGTGATAAACCCATGTGACATTTTACAAGAATGGATCATTAATAGAGGAAATTAGCCAACAAAGATAAAAGTGCAGCAAAGAAACTAAACTGATAATGCTGGAAGTGAAACTTGGGTCAAACATAAATGGTATAGATGTTACAGAAGAAACAGTTAACTGTGGAACTGTCAACACCACTGCTATTTGAGACTCTAGGTACGCAGTCAGAGGAACTTAGTGAAGACTAAATAAATAACTGGTTATGATGAATGGCCCAGAAGAAATGACACTGGCAAAAAAAACCACTTCACTTTAAAGGAACTCTTGGAAGCATTTCACAACGTTGAAAACACAGAGGATAAAATGTTGGAAGCTGACTCAAACTTAGAAGTATGATGATTTGCCAAGGCATAGAAAGATGCCCACTCTGTATCATAAGTTATACAAAGAGAAGCAGGCAAGCACTCTTATTTTTCTTGCTAATTAAAAACAGAGAAATAAAACACTTTAATTTTCAATGTTTCTAATGTTATAAATTACATTGTGCTAATAAATTTTATTTTTTACTATTTTAATTTCCCTATCCTATCTAATAAAAGACAAAAAGGGTAATTAACTGTACCTCTGCTATGCTTCCCATTGGTTAATCAGTGAGATACGCAAATTAACTGCCAACAAAGATGGCGGCCGGCAGCCACGCAGCTGAAGTGAGCAGGAGTCTTGCTTGCTCCAGTGATGGAGGAAGCCAAGGTTCCCCGCCTGCCGCGGCCTGCTCTAAGCTCCGAAAGCAACAAAATTTCAATTATAGAAACCAAACAAACCCCAGATACATGCTTTCAGTTAGCTGCGGCCTCAGAGCTGGGAGCGCCAGTGAAGGCAACAGAGTTTCCATTATAGAAGGTAAATAAATCCCAGAATAAAAAAGAAAAAAAAGATAGGCTGGGAGCTTCAGTCGCAGGCCAGCCTGAAAACGGCCCTTAGCCCCTCACCCAGACTGGCCAGGCATCCCAGTGGGGACCCCCACCCTAAAGGGGGTGTGGCCAGCCTGAAAACAGCCATCAGCCCCTCACCCAGGCTGGCCAGGCACCCAAGCGGGACCCCCCCCCCCCTGATGCGGGACACCCTTCAGGGCAAACCAGCCGGCCCCCACCCGTGCACCAGGCCTCTATCCTATATAATGAAAGGGTAATATGCAAACTGACCCTAACAGCAGAAAGACTGGGAATGACTGGTTACTATGACACACAATGACCACTAGGGGGCAGACGCTCAATGCAGGAGCTGCCCCCTGGTGGTCAGTGGGCTCTCACATGGGGGAGCTCTGCTCAGCCACAAGCCAGGCTGATGGCTGCCAGTACAGCGGTGGTGGTGGGAGCCTCTCCTGCCTCCTCAGCAATGCTAAGGATGTCCGACTACAGCTTAGGTCTGCACCCCGCTGGCAAGTGGACATCCCCCGAGGGCTGCCGGGCTGCCAGAGGGATGTCTGATTGCCAGCTTAGGCCAATCCCCCTGGGAGCAGGCCTAAGCCAGCAGGTGGTCATCCCCTGAGGGGTCCCAGACTGCGAGAGGGCACAGGCCGGGCTGAGGGACCCCCCGCCCCCCTGAGTGCACAAATTTTTGTGCACCGGGCCTCTAGTTTATTTGTAACTGACAATAAGTTTTCAACCAAATTTTTTTAAAGCAGGCTTTTATTTTTTTTAAATTTTTTTTTCATTGATTACAGAAAGGAAGGGAGAGGGAGAGAGAGATAGAAACATCAATGATGAGAGAAAATCAATTGATTCTGCACGCCACACACTGGGGACCGAGCCTGCAACCTGGGTATGTGCCCAGACCAGGAATTGAACCATGACCTCCTGGTTCATAGGTCCACGCTCAGCCACTAAGGCACACTGGCCAGGCTTAGCCAAAATTTTTGAAGGCTATGGAACGATAGTAATATTTTCCATTGGTTATTAAAATTCCTTGCCACATTTGTAGTAATTCACTCCTGTAGAAAGTGAAGGACTGCCTCTGTTTGGTTTCAGTTTTCCACATCTTTGCCAACATGTTATTGTTTCTCTTTTCAATAATCGCCATCCTAGTAGGTAGGTATGAAATGGTATTTGTGGTTTTGATTTGCATTTTTCTAATGACTAATAATGTTGAACATCCTCTTATGTAGTTATTATCAATTTGTATATCTTTTCTGGAGAAAAAGCTATGCAAATCTTTTGCCCATTTTAAAATTGGGTTTAATGTCTTTATTTTCCACCTGGATCTATTTGTTGCTCACCTGATATTTTCCTAAATAGGTGAGTTAACCCATTTAATTTGATAAATTGGTCTAAATTTATAGTTTTACTATGTAGTCCATTTTCTTGGCTTTTCCCTCTTTTGGTATTGTATTGAAGTTCTAGTTGAAACTTTATATTACTAATATCTTTATGTAATGCTCTTAATATTGTCTTTAAAACTTTTGCTTTCCTAATATATGACTGGGAATAGAACTGGTGTCCACTGGTTCATGGGTTGACGCTCAACCACTGAGCCACACTGCTGGGCTGTATAGTGCTGCTTTAGATAGTTGTCTCCCCACAGGGTGTGCTACCCAAAGGGATGTATAGATTTACTTTTAAGATATTTAAATATAAATATTCTATTTTTCAACTGATTTTTTAAAATCTCAATTTTAAGAGAATGTACTTAATGCATTAATGCAGTATTGCATGAATACAGAAATACATAATGCATGTTTAAAACTTATTTACTGATAAAGTGTATGGTTTCAAAGTTTGGAGACCATTATACTAAATACCTATTTTTTAAAAATATTTTTATTGATTTCAGAGGAAGGTAAAGGGAAATAGAAACATCAATGATGAGAGTCATTGATTGGCTGCCCCCTGCACACCCCCTACTGGGGATCGAGCTTGCAACCTGGCATGTGTCCTTGATTGGAATCAAACCCGGGATCCTTCAGTCTGCAGGTCAACGCTCTATCCACTGAGCCAAACTGGCTATATCTATGTCTTTTAAAGAATTTGTTTGGGCCCTGGCTGGGTGGTTCAGTTGGTTGTAGCATCGTCCCGTGCACCAAAAGGTTGCAGGTTCAATTCTCAGTCAGGGCACATATCTAGGTTGCAGGCCTGAGCCCTGGTTGGGGTGCATATGGGAGGCAACTGATAGATGTTTCTCTCTCACACTGGTGTTTCTTTCTCTAACTTTCTCTCTAAAATCAATAAAAAACATATCCTCAGGTGAAGATTAAAAATAAATTTTGTCTGGGCTGACAAGGATAACTTTTAACTAGAGCTCATTTCTAGGTACAGATTTTTATACTTCAGATCCTATCCCCAAACATAAGAAGTCCCTTTTTTCCTTTTAAATATACACATATAAGATATTTTATTTCAAAAAGCACAAGAACATTTTACAAGTTTTAAATTTACATTTTGCAATAAAAGATATCAATATAAGCATTATTTGTATAACTTCATGGATGGAATTTGAAACAGTGGTATAAACATGATGCAGTCACTAAATATAGATCATCATCACAGTGAACCAAATGCATAGTTGTTATGAAATGACAAATGACCACTAAAGGATGAACTCACAGCCCATACACCAACATAATAAATTAATTATACAGATACATGTTTTCTTTTACTGTATCATAAAAATTCCTGCTGACCCCTCACACCAAACATTAAAAAAACACAGGTTTGGAGTTATCTTGTTGAACTAGTTCCTCCACATTCTACAATAATAAAAATAAAGAGACTTTTTGCTCATTTTTAAAGTAAATTTCATAAGCATGATTAAATTGTTTGCAATGATGAAGGCAAACCACTAAGGTATTTGAATATAATTAGAGATCCCTTGGGCTGGGGGCAGCACTGATGTATGTTCATCTACAGTGCAGAGATGTGAATCTATCTCAATAAGTGGAACTCAATAGGAAATAGGTTCTTTGGCAATACAGGTCTGACTGGCTAATGTGGGATAGTCCTTCTGGCCGCTTGAGAGCTTAACCCCAGAATTTGCGAAGTGAATATAAAAAGACTGGAAATTTAAAGTCAGTTTATCTTTGCTAAACTGGAGCCAGTCAATTAGGGCAGAAGTCAGCATCTTCTGTTGACTATCCTGGCTCAGACTTCCCAGTCAGCCAATCCATCCAACAAAGTCACATAAGAAATAAAGGGAAATGTTCTAATCACTTAATCACACTGGCAAATTTGACAAACTGAATACTGAATTTTCTGATCCTCACCTATCAATTATTATAAATTGTTCAGAGAAGTTTAATCAATTTCCTGATACCTTCTCAATAATTATTCAAGTAGATTGTGATTCTGATGCCTGTTCAAGCTAATTACTTACTGCAAAATCCACCTTTACTTTACAGAGAAATAACAAAACAAAATCTGACCCCAAATGTGCATCATCAATCACTTCACAAATTTTTATTTGCTTGCCTGTGCTGAGCACAAAGAAAGTAGGAAAACATTTACACACATATATGACACTAGTCACTAAAGGAAAAATAAGACGATCTTTGAATGCATCTTTCAAACTCCTAACATTATTCCACATACAACAGAAGCTAAAATGGAAGATTTCAACTTATCTTCTGTCTGCTGTTTACAGCACAAGTTCTTGATAAAAGTTAAAGTTTGCACAGATTTTGGAGAGCTTGATTATTTATAAACAAGATGGCTCAACCACAGCATGTTATAACAGGACACAGACTATTGATCACATGGCTTTTTTGGTTGTTTGTACTAGTCATAAAAATCAGTTTATGAAAAGGTTACACACAGATAACAAATGAAGGATTAGTCTTTTATAAAGACATAGGAGGTTGCAGAATTGGCTTCAATTTGATTGTCCTAACTTACAGCTGTCATGCTCTGTTCACTGAGGGAATTTTCCTTTCTTCATTCTATAGATAGTTTACATCAGAACTGCATCAGATTTCTAAGAGTCAAATAGGATGGTACCACATCACAAGATAAGTGAACTGATTTTAGAAACTTGCCTTTGGAAAATGGAAAGTATAATTTCAAAACTCAACAAAGTTATTTGCGGTCAGAGGTGAGGATTATAGATAGACTGTCCCATCAGGGATGATTAAATGCACTATCCTAATACTGGCAGAAATTTGCCTTAGAAGTAGCAACTCAGTCCATATAGAGATTTCATTTAATTTCTAACTGAAACAGTAAGTAGCACATTAGGGTATTTCCTTAAAAGAGAAATGACTAAAAATTTACTTTTTTTGGAAAACTTTCTCAATTACAGAATTCTCCAATTGAAGCATACTGAATGGTTTCTGCAATTCTTCTTTAGCTGCAAGAAGAAAATCACAGATTATTAGAATCTTGTCAGTGATCCAATGTTAGCCTAACTAAATCGGGGGTGAGGGTGGGGACCACCAATAACAAAATTGCAGAGTTAACTAACATACAATAATGTCCAAAACTGCTTGATGTGAATTCATTGATCAGGGAGATGAAATGAAATGGGACAGATTAGAAAGGGAAGTTAAGTTTTCTGGATATATTAGCAGAATCAGACACTTGGGGTGAAGAAGCATTTCTTTAGTGTTCTAGAACACAGAACAGATTAGTATATGCTCTTCTTTTCCTTCAAGCATATGTTCACTAATTGAAAGCAATACTCCATTAAGGAATATTTTATTGATTTATATGAATCTGGACACAGCTGGACAAGGAGCAAAAGACCCTCCAACACTTCTACAGCCCTCCAAAAGGTCTCCATGATTTTGAATCAGTCTTCATTATAGTCTTCATTTGTGATTGTCCCGAGGCAGAGCTGGAGCTCATAATGACTGCCAGTTGAATCCAAATAACATCTGATTCGTTTCCTGGCTCCTAGCAATCTCTTCTATTATGCAGTGTTGTTGCCACACCAAATGGAGTTTCCGATACCTCTCATGACACAAATGAAGGGGGTTGCCTCTCCTTCAGAGAAAAACAACAACAACATGTAAGTTTGATCAAATAATTGTCACTTCGTTGCCTAAATTAGCCTGAACTCTTGAGTTGTTCTTTGAGCTGGGAGGAATCACCAGGACAGGGTTTTAAAAGGGATATTTTTCCCTTCACCATTGATCACTAAGAACCTAATAGGTTATTTAGCTATTGAAGCAGAAATTTACTCCTTGATTATTCAGAAAATAGGTATACCATGAGCATTATGGGACCTCATGTAAATGGCCAACAAGGTTTATAATTTGAAGCAGCTCTTTTTTAGGTGGTTAGTCTGAGTGGAGCGCTAATGGCTTTTTAGGTTCATCAGCTTTGATTTCTGATCTTTGCATAGTAAAGGTTAGATTTGAGATGTAACACTAATCCCTCAAATTATATTCTGCTCCTCAGAAATATTTGGTTATAGCTGTCCTTGTGACACAATAAATTTGCTGGTGATTAGCACATATTTAAATCAATTTACTCCACAACAATTCTAAGGCTGCACAGTTTGTAACACTATATAACAACTAATCCAAAATGACTTAAGTTTGGCTGTTGCCAATAATGGAGAACTGTGAGATTCTCATTCCTGAGGCACTCGAGTATCTCAGCTAGTTGGGTACTTCTAAACTGCCAAATTAATTTTAAAATTCTGCTTCTTTGCACCTTTTTGGAACAAATCAGATCTCTTATCCTCAGTCAATAACAACTTTCACAACTCAGATTTTTTAAAAATCTTCACTCGAGAGTATTTTTTTTTAAATTCTTTATTGATTAAGGTATTACGTATGTGTCCTCATTTCCCCAGTAGCCCCCCTCCCCCATGCCCTCACCCCCCTATTGTCTGTGTCCATTGGTTAGAGGTAAGGGGGAGAGATCGAGGGTATTTTTCCATTGATTTTTAGGGAGAGTGAAAGAGAGGGAGAGAGAAACATTGATGTGAGAGAAACACATCGATTGATTGCCTCCTGCAAAAGCCCCGACCAGGGCCCGGTTTGGGGAGGAGCCTGCAACCAAGTACGTGCCCTTGACTGAATTGAACCTGGGACCCTTTGGTCGGCAGGCCGATGTTCTATCTACTGAGCCAAACTGGCTCGGGCTTTTCTCAGATTTTTTAAATCCCAAAGAGTATCTCTACAGGTCAAATGCTGTCACAATAAAAACAAATCTTTATATGATAAAAGAGGTTCCAAACCCCTGTTAATTCCAAGTAATATATATATTTTTAAAATATATTTTTATTGATTTTTTTACAGAGAGGAAGGGAGAGGTATAAAGAGTTAGAAACATCAATGAGCGAGAAACATTGATCAACTGCCTCCTGCACACCCCCTACTGGGGATGTGCCTGCAACCAAGGTACATGCCCTTGACCGGAATCGAACCTGGGACCCTTCGGTCCGCAGGCCGATGCTCTGTCCACTGAGACAAACCAGTTAGGGCCCAAGTAATATTTAAAAAAAACCCCACAATTTCAATTAAACAAAAAGACAATTTACTGTATGGAGATCTAATCTTTATCTGTGTGTACTTTTGTAACTATTGTGCCTTATTTCCTCTTTCTCATACATCATGAACAGTCTCCAGTACCTAATACCAGGAACAATATAGAAAAATTTAGATTCTAAGTATTTTGCTTTGCTAAAGCAAAGAAGGCTGATGTAGCTGACTAATAAAGAGTTTCAAGTATTGCAATGGAAACAATGAATATCCATTTTAGTCTGAAGTCCCTCACTGAACATTCCAGATTTCTTTCTTTTATATATTAGTGTCAATTAAATCTAATTAATGATGAAGAATGGTTGATTAAAACAAACAGAGCATGCAAACCAGGACAGTTGGTATCTTAAAAATGTTGGAGAAGTATTACTCTTAATGTGACTAAAATTAAATAAAAAAAACTCTTACTTCAGGCCAGGATCTGTTTCACCATATTCATCCAAGTAAGGAGCCGGATAGGCACAGCCTCTGGCTTTACCTTCAACCAAGACCACTCTGCATTCTCTGATTCTGAAGGACAACCAACCAACAGGAAATAATATTAAGTGCATGTGTGCAAATGATAGGCACTGTATCAAAGTTAATCTAAAGAAAAGACAGCCAATATCTGTTAGGAATTCAGTATAAAGAAAATTATACATAAACAGATAAACTGTGTTTTGTCTAAATAAAGAGAATAAACATTACTATATTTGTTAAAGCTATGAGAAAGGATCACTGGATTTAGAGACATGGAATCAGTAATACTGACTATGTATACTGAAGAGAGGAAGGAGACTATCCTACTCGAGGCATAGGTAACCTAGGAAATGGTGACTGGAATAGTTTCTGTTATGTTTCCTGACCTATGAACTGGAGGGGGACAAAGCTAAACAGAAGAACAGCACCACATCTCCCAGTCTGATAACCTCGGGCCAGAAAGGTCAGCTAGGTGAGTGTCAAGCCTTTCCTGGTTTGAACCAACCTCCAACAAGTGCCACTTTGAAGTATTTGGGACTCTTACAGCAGAGAAATGGAGACACAAAAAATAAGGCTTGTGTACACAGGTGCTAAGTACTATAGAGAGAAATTATAAAATAAACTAGGTAGTGGTTTTGCTCGCTGCAGGTTCCCTGGAAGAAGAAAATAGGTGTTGGGGTTTGGCTTCCATACAGTCATCCCCTCATCTAACTGATGCCTACAGTGATTACATATGCCATAGGTAGGGAGATATTAGTGCTTATATAAACAAACACTATATTACACGGGGGAAATGGAAAGAAAAAGGACAAGCATCCTTCTCAATTTTATCTCACAAGAGCAACTTGTGCTCTCCTTTCATAAATGAGTGACTATTATTGTTCTACTCTCAGTTTTTTGCCGAGACAACCAGGGAAAACACGGCTGGTTGATAGAGGAAATGGAGAAAATGAAAATATTCAAAGGACAACCTAAAGTAACAATTTACATATACTTTAAAAATATCAGTTTTAGGATTTTAAGCTCTTTCACTATATCTTAGTATTACACAATTCCAGAGTAATCAATACAAAGTCTGTTATATTTAAGATTTTCCACAAATAATTAAAATCTGAACATTCTACTGAAAAAAAAATTTATCTTTATTGTTGAAAGTATTACAGATGTCCCCCCCTTTTCCCCACTGACCCCTCCCTCCCGACTCCCCCCCCCCCCCCATAGGACAGAATCCTACTTAAATTTTTTATTTTCTACTACTTATTTTGTAACTAGAAGCCCAGTGCACGACATTTGTGCACGGGGGGAGGGGGGGGGGCTGAGAGAGTCCCTCAGCCCGGCCTGCGCCCTCTCGCAGTCCAGGACCCCTCCGCGGACATCCTGAGGGGTTTTTAGCACTGCCGCAGAGGTGGGAGAGGCTCCTGCCACCGTCGCTGCACTTGCCAGCCGTGAGCCTGGCTTCTGGCTGAGTGGTGCTTCCCCTGTGGGAGTGCACTGATCATCAGGGGGCAGCTCCTGCGTTAAGCGCCTGCCCCCTGGTGGTCAGTGTGCGTCACAGCGACTGGTTATTCCACCAGTCAGTTGATTTGCATATTAGGGTTTTATTATATAGGATAGCTTCTTGAATGCAATCTCAGGTGAATAACTGGTCTCTACTCTAACTTGTGATATAATTTCCTATCAACACACTGTTGTCATAATGGCCTCCAGATTGAATCCAAATTCCCTAAATTCATTATGAAGCTTTCAGAACACACACTACTCACTTCAGGAAAATGCAGACTCCAGCTCCACAGTGAAGTGCATGAAAAATGCAAGCTCCAACCTCTTCCCCATTTACCGTTTCTTGGCAGCAAATGTTCTGAGAACACAGTATGGTCCCACAGAAAAGACAAAGGACAGGGTTCTTTTCTCTCATCATCTGCAGACCGTGGGCACCTCAAAAGGGAAGAAAACATTCAGTATGGTGGAGAAACCAAAAAAAGCATGATGTATCTAGTTAGCATGAAACATGTTCCCATCACTGGCTGCTTTGCAGCAAAGATAGCTCTTAAAAGACAAGGGAACATTTAATTGTATGATTCCTCTTTAATATTTTCCCCTAAGAAGACTTAACAAAAAAAATCTTCTGATTAATCCATAGTAAGAAAATTTATTATTAAATATAGTATCCTGATAATTCTTATAAAGTTTGACAATTAAATATGCCTTGAGATTGAGATTTATTATAGAATCCAGTCTTCCTCTGACATGGCCAATTTATAGTCAACTGCTTCCTCTTGATTCATGTTTAGTCAAGCTTGTGTCCTATGTTGGAGGAATATGACAATATTTTTAAATCATAATTTGCAGTAAGGGTTCAAACACATTTCTCCCCATTTCTTTGAGGTATTGAGATCTTTAGGATTGAAATGAGAGACTACAGTCTTTGAGTTGATGGCCCCTTCCACCTGGAAACACAGAAAGTCTTAGGAATAAAAAAGTGATAGAGTTGACTTACTTGAACCAAATAGTACTTTGAGATCCGATCATTTTATATAGTGGCATGGTACAGCCTTGCTATAATGCCCCCAAAGGGAGCATCACTTTTGAATTAAAGTGATAATGGTTTTCTTTTAAAAAGGAGTTTTCCATGCTCCTATCTCTGCTGTATACTGAACATAATGGAAACATCAAGAATTCCTTAATTTGGGCAGTAAAAAGTAAATGAAACCACAGGAGAGATCCAGCAAGGCTCTATTGTCTAATAGGAGCAAAGGGACTCTGCGCATAGGTCTTCCATTCCTGTCTTCTGTAGATGACAGAGCTGTTTCCACTTCCAGGGGGTTGCTCCAGAACGTAATCATAGCCCTTTTTTGATAAAGCCAACATCTTCTTTCACTTTTAGCACAGGATGGCTGAATCTGAGTCACTAGCTATTTTATAGAGAAAAATAGCTAAAGTATAATAACTGAGCGGCCACATTACATTAAAGATGGCTCAGTCTTAATGTAAACTAGTGGTGACAATAAAACTGGAAGAAATCATAAGATTTATTTTCATTTTTACTTGAAACCAATAAGTAGGAATATCATCCAGGAGGATCTTCATTGTGATTAATGACTAACACTCTTTTCAGATCCTCCTAAGAGCCAACAGCATGATAGATACCTTTTAGTGCCTGGGATAAAATACCTATTCACTGGGCTTTGGGATAGCAATCCAGCCCTAAGATTAGGAAAGTCATTGAACTTAAACTGGATGTAATCTTTGAAATCATCTAGCTAATTTTTTGAGGGCTGAGAGATAAAGTGAATCAACCACTTCTTTAGTTGGCTGACCTTAATTTTCACGAGACAAGCATCAAGGAGCCAACACCAAGAGCAATTCGATCTGGGAGCAGAGCCTGGACTGTAAACTGCCTGAGCCCTGGCTGGGCCCTTTAAACCTCCTGGCTTCATGGCTCAAAGCATTCCTTAGTCATTTTTGTAGGCCAGATTCTTAAAGTGGGCCAAAGAAAGGCTCTTTAAGCTCTCAAAATGTTCCTAAACAGCCATCCCTTACTTTGTTCCTTCAAATGATAGCAAGTTATTTAACGCATGATTAAGGACTACTAATCGTCACCTTGTACAGTAACTGGTATCCTTAAAACAAAATTAGAGTTAGTCGTGTTTAGTGGGAGTTGTAATTAATTTAAATTTACTAAGAAGTTTGGCTGCAGGACAATGCTTGGTAACATTACAAAACTCCTAAACGAATTTTGGAATTCTGCAATTTGGGAAGAAGATGCTTTATTACTAGTATATCATCCACAAAGTGTTGAATGGGCTTTGATATTCAGGCTGCCGAGATTCTTGCCTTTTAATTACAAGTCACTGTTAGTTTCATGTCATCATTATCAATCTGGTTTGCTATGGGTGGTAGTGTGATGCCAATTGAATGCCAAGGATACATAACTGCATCAATAGGAATTTTGGCTTATTATTTTCAAGACATGATGTGCTGTGATTAAAATATGAAATATTCACATACCAATGGCTAAAGCAGATATGAATATAATTTCTCCACTCAGTGACACTAGTGGTGTTCTACTTATGAATTTATGCTACTCAAGTAGTTTACATCATATTATAGCAAGGTAAGTGTAAAACAAAAATTACTGTTAACTTTAGAGGATATTATTTTATCATAGAGAATCATGGGTTTAAGCTCATATTGTTCTCTTACAAAAGTAACTAACAGGTAATTCACCCATGGTATTAGTAATGAGTAGAATATAATTTGTTTATGTTGCTTCTCACCAGTCCTAATCATCCAGTGCTTTTTAAAATTTTATTTGAAAGTGATAAGTGAAAAGGAAGAGGAAGATAAAGAAAATTTTGAGAAACACTGCTTTGAGTAGTGTTTAATCTGACTGAGTTAGAGGGGCATGGTACCAAAAAAGGCTAAGGGGGTAGACTCCCTCTTTCCCTTATCCAGGCTTGAACTTGAGTTACAATGCTATTATCTGTTTTACTGTTATAATGGGATTCAATAAAGATTTTGTTTGGGGGAGAAAAGGGTTCTTCAGTGTTTTTTTCAGTGAATCAATGTGGTCACCACACTGTAATGCATGTAAAACTGTTTAAAGATAGATGAATAAACAATGATTCTTACAATGGGGGAGGGGGGAGGGAGGGAGAGAGCGGGATAGAGGGAGGGAGGGAGAGAGAGGGAGAGAGAGGGAGAGGGAGAGAGAGGGAGAGAGAGGGAGAGGGAGAGAGAGAGGGAGAGGGAGAGGGAGAGGGAGAGAGGGAGGGGGAGAGAGGGAGGGGGGGGAGAGAGAGAGAGAGAGAGAGAGAGAGAGAGAGAGAGAGAGTTTTCTTGTAGCTTTAAAAAAAATTGAGGAGGGATGTCATAGAAGATGGGGGAATAGGGCGCTCCAGGTATCAGTTCCTCTACTGAAACAACTATTGATCTGGCAAGAATTGACTGAAGCAACTATTCTGGAACTCTGGAGTGTAGATGAACACTCGCAGTGTCCAGAGGAGTACTTGACAAAGAAAGAAACTAGCAAATTTCAGCAAATTGTAGCATTTTGTGTAGTGACTAGCATCCCCAGACCTATAGCAGGTAGCTATGGGGGTGGCTGCCTGCAATTCTGGTGGGGATACTGGATGGGCAATAGGAAACTAATCCTCAAAAATCAGGGTTGTATGTTCTGCATGGCAATTCATTGCCCGGCTGGACACAGAAATTGATCGTTGTTTCAACCACCATAGGCTGAAGTAACTTCTTTGGCAATGATGGTGAAGGGAATTAGACAGAATATTCTTTTTTTCTTCTCTTTTCTGTTCTTAGTGGATACAGGAATTTAAGGAAATCTTTGTCAATTCACTGGCTTACCATAGAAATAATGATACAAAGCCTTCAGTAAACACACAAGGAATAAAGTCTTTGCAAATAGTGTAGAAAAGTCACTACTAGTGACAATGGCAGCCTTTATCAAGTGACAAGGGCAATTCCTGGGGCAGTGGGGTGGGGCAGAGAATCTGATTTCCAGAATTACTAGATCATAATATTCAAAATGTCCACTTTTCAACAAAAGTTACAAAGCTTAGAAAGAAACAAAAACCGATGGCCCATTCACAGGAAAAAAAGAAACTCATAGAAATCATTCCTGAGGAAGCCCAGACATGAGACTTAAAAAACAAAGAATTTAAATTAGCTCTCTTAAATGTGTTAAAAGAGCTGAAGAAAACCAATGACAAAGAACTAAAGGAAATTAGGAAAATATATGAAAAAGTAGAAAATATCAGTAAAAAGAAATTATAAAAAGAAAACAAATAGAAAAGTACAACAGCTGAACCCTGGCCAGGTAGCTCAGGTGGTTACAGCGTCATTTGATACACAAAGTTGTGGGTTCTATTGTGGTCAGGGCATGTACAAGAAGCAACCAACAAATGCATAAGTAAGTCGAACAACAAATAAATGTTTCTCTCAAATAAAAAAAAAGTACAACAGCTGAAATAAAATATTTACTAGAGGGGTTCAACAGCATATTTGAGCAGGCAGAAGAATCAGTAAATTTTTCTTTTTTTTAATCCTCACATGAGGATATTTTTCCACTGATTTTTAGAAAGAGTGGAAGAGAGAGAGTGGAAGAGAGAGGGAAAGACAGAGAAATATCGATTGGTTGCACTCTGCACAAGTCCCGACCAGGGCCCTGTCGGGGAGAAGCTTGCAACCAAGGTATGTGCCCTTGTCCGGAATCGAACCCAGGACCCTTCAGTCCGCAGGCTGACACTCTATCCACTGAGCCAAACCGGCTAGGGCAGAATCAGTAAGTTTTAAAGCAAGGCAATTGAAATTACTGAGTCAGAGGAGCAGAAAGAAATAAAAATTAAAGAAGTGAAGAAAAAAAAAGGAACAGAGCCCTAAGGGATTTATGAGACACCATCAATCATACCTACATACATATACATTATGGGAGTCCTAGAGACACACACACACACACACACACACACACACACACAAAATATTAAAACTAAGCTGGTATCAATTCAAACTAAATTTAGGACATTAATTGTAATCCCTATGAATACCCAGCAAAGTTGCAGGGTGTAAGATCAACACATAATAATTAGTTGTGTTTTAATATACCAGCAATGAACAATACAAACAGAAAATTAAGAAAATAATTTCATTTATAATAGCATCCAAAAGAATAAAATACCTAGAAATAAATTTAACCAAAAAGGAAAAGACTTGCACAGTGAAAACTACAAACATAGCAAAAAGAAATTAAAGGAGACCTAAATACAGGAAGGCATCCATGTTCATGATATGGAGACTACAGAAATGGAAAAGCCAACCTTCAAGTTCATATGTTACTGCAAGGGATCCCAAATAATTAAAATGAAAAGGAAAAAGCTGGAAGGCTCAAATATTACAATTTCAAAACTTACTACAAAGCTACAGTAATTAAAATGTGTGGTACTGGCATAAGAATAAGACATACAGACCACTGGAACAGAAGTGAGAGTCCAGAAATAAACCCAAACATTTATGATCAATTGATTTTCAATGTGGCTGCCAAAACTATTCAATGGCGGAAAATAGTATCTTGAAAAACAGTGGTGGTGCCAACTGGACCCAGTTGAAAAGAAGAATGAAGCCCTAACCAGTTTGGCTCAGTGGATAGAAAGTCGGCCTGTGCACTGAAGGGTCCCGGGTTCAATTCCAGTCAAGGGCACATGCCCAGGTTGTGGGCTCGATCCCCAGTGGGGGATGTGCAGGAGGCAGCCCATCAATGATTCTCTCATCACTGATGTTTCCATCTCTCTCTCCCTCTCCCTTACCCTCTGAAATAAATAAAAATATATAAAAAAAGAAAGAAAAGAAGAATGAAGTTGGACCTCCTACCTTATTTCAAAAATTAACTCAGAATGGATACACATCCTACCCTAGCTGGATTTCTCAGTGGTTAGAACACCAGCCGTAGCGCAAAGGATCTCGAGTTTGATTCACAGTCAATGGCACAGTATCTTGGCTGTAGGTTCCCCAGCCCTGGTGGGGGTGCAAGCAGGAGGCAACCAATCGATGCATCTCTCTCACATCGATGTCTCCCCCCGCCCTACTCTCTCTAGAAATCAATGGAAAAATACCCTTGGATGAGGACTAAAAACAAACAAACAAAAAAAACACCCTAAATCTAAGAGCTAAAATGATAAACCTATTAGAAAAAAACATGGGAATAAATCTTTATGACCTCAGATTTGGCAATGGATTCTTAACACTGACATGAAAAGCCCAAGCAAAAAAGGAAAAAAAGAGAGAAAATGGACTTTTATGAATCAAAGGACATTATGAAAACACAACCTATAGAATGGGATAAGTTATTTGCAAATTAAGAATATGATTAGTGTTTAATGTCCAGAATATATAAAGAACTGTTAACAACTCAACAACAAAACAGTCCGATTATAAAATTGGGAAAGGACTTAAACATATACAAATGTCCAAGAGGCACATGAAAAGATGTCTGACATCACTGTCATTAAGGAAATGTATATCAAACCACAATGAGCTACTATTTTACACCCACTAGAATGGCTTTAATTTAACAAAACAGAAAGTAGTGTTGGCGAGGATATGGAGAAATAGGAGCCATCATACATTGCTAGTGGGAATGTAAAATGATACAGTGGAAAACAGTTTAGTGGTTCCTCAAAAAGTTAAACATAGAATTGTCATAATAACCCAGCAATTCCACACCTAAGTAAAATTACTGGAGAAAAATTAAAATACATGTACACACAGAAACTTATAAATGAATGTTTATAGCAGCATAATTCATAGTAATCAAAAGGGGGACACGATTTTAAATGCCCATTAGTGGATGAATGGATAAAAAAAATCTGAAATATACAATGAAATATTATTTCTCTAAAAAAACAAAAAAGTACTGATATATGCTACAACTTGGATGAAACTTGAATACACTATGCTAAGTGAGAGAGGTAAGACACAAAAGGTCATACAGAGTATGATTCCTTTTATATAATACTAGAGGCCCGGTGCACGAAATTTGTGCACTGGGGGGGGGGGGGTGTCCTTCAGCCCAGCCTGTACCCTCTCCAATCTTGGACCCTTCAAGGGATGTCTGACTGCCCCCCCCGTGGGATCAGGCCTAAACGGGCAGTCGGACATCCCTCTCACAATCTAGGACCGCTGGCTCCCAACTGCTCGCCTGCCTGCCTGCCTGATTGCCTCCTAACCACTCCCCTGGCTGATTGATCGACACCTAACTGCCCTCCCCTGCCGGCCTGGTCGCCCCCAACTGCTCTCCCTTGCTGTCCTGATCGCCCAAAACGGCCCTACCCTGCAGGCCATCTTGTGGTGGCCATCTCTGACCACATGGGGGTGGCCATCTTGTGTGTTGGAGTGATGGTCAATTTGCATACTGGTCACGACTAATTAGCATATCTGGTCATGACTGTGAGGGCTTCGTGACCAATTTGCATAATACCCTTTATTAGACATGACTAATTAGCATATCCAGTCATGACTGTGAGGGCTTCATGACCGATTTGCATATTATCCTTTTATTAGTATTATTAGTATAGACTAGAGGCCCAGTGCACAAAATTTGTGCACAGGGAGAGTCCTTAGTGGCTGCTGGCTGCAGGCCGGGGCCTCCCTTCATTCTGTGCTGCCTCTGGTGGTCAGCGCACATCACTGCAAGCGATTGAACTCCCGAGGGGACACTTTGCATATTAGGCTTTTATATATATTGACTAGAGGCCCAGTGCATAAAATTCATGCACTGGTAGGATTCCCTAATGGCTGCCGGCCGAGGCCTCCCTCCCTGCCCCCGGACCTCCCTCCCTTCCCCTGGCCATCTGCCAGCCCCAGGGCCTACCTCCCTTCCTCCAGCCGGCCTGTGAGGGGACAATTTGCATACTACACTTTTATTATATAGGATATCCAGAATAGGCAAATCCACAAAGATAGAAAGCAGATTATTGGTTACCAGGGGATTAGAGAAGACGGGGATGGAGAGTAATTATTTAGTGGATACAAGGTGTTTCTCTGGGGTGATGAAAAAGCTTTGAAACTAGAGAGAGGTGGTGGTTACACAATATTGTAAATATACTAAATGCCACAGAATTATACACTTTATCATGATTAATTGCATGTTATGTGGTTTTCACTTAGAGGAACCAGTTAGTGACCCTGAAATGGCAGGAAACAAGAGTATCCCCAAGAAAAGAGAAAATTTTCTTCAAAGGAGGAGCCACTCAGCAGTGGACCTGAAGAAGTGGCTGGTAGCAAGAGTAGCAACTCCACAAAAAAGAAAAAGCACCAATAGCTATGCCAGGAAGATTAGAATAGATAGTACCCTGGTGGGTTATAATCACCCACAGTGCCCCATCCTGATCTCCCAATAAAAACAAATTCCTAAGAGTTGAACTGTAAGCTTAAACAAAT
>NW_005871157.1:2694116-2698378 GCF_000147115.1 Myotis lucifugus
CGCATTGGAGACCGAGCCTGCAACCCGGGTATGTGCCCTTGACCAGAATTGAACCTGGGACCCTTTAGTCTGCGGGCCAACACTCTATCCACTGAGCCAAACTGGCTAGGGAAAAATATATATTTCTTCTTACCTGAAATGAGAAGCTTGATTTAGAAGGCAGCTATAATCATCAGGAAGCTGTATCAAACTATTTCTTTTTCTAGGGTACCTAAAAATACAATTTAAAAGGCAATTTTATTAGGAAATAAGCCCAGATCAAAAATTGACCAATAAAAAAGAAAGTCTTAAGAATAACAAAAGGACCCATACTTGCAATACATAGTTAATAGATTCCCACTGCTACTAGATTAAAGCCAAATTTCTCAGCCTAGAATTCCAAATCCTTCATCAGCTAGCTTCCTTTCCAAACTCAACTTCCTAAGACTAAATTGTTTCAGCTAGATTTCTATACTATCTAGGAAGGAAACATAAAACAGTGGTTAAGAACACAACCTTTGAAATCACACAAACCTGGTTACAAATCCTAAATTCTCTGACACCTGATAAGTCACTGAACATAAGCTTATATTTCCTGGTCTGAAACTGAGGATGAATATATTATATTTTCTTAATCATAAGGCATACCATTGATTTAATAACACTTTTTTTGGGGGGGGGGCATAAAAGATTCATGTTGATTTAAGAAATGTTATACGGATATCAAGAAACATCATGGAGCTGTTGAGGACTCAATAAGACATTGAAATGAAATATAATATACTTAGTACTTGATGCATGTTTGCAAAAGGCATTATACATTATCACCATACTAAATACAACAAAAGCCTTGCTTGATGCCTTGGGGAAGGTCATCTGAATAACATGGAATTCTCCTCTCAAACTTCAAGCAATCTAAATTCTCTAATTCCTTCTATGTTCAGCTAAAAATTATTTCCTCTAAGACTAACCTTGTGTCATTAAGAATCTTTTACTCTTTAAATTTCTATAGCATTAACAGTATATTCCATATACAGGGGTGGGCAAAAGTAGGTTAAATTACCAGCCATCATTACATAAAAAACAAATCATAAGTAAGGATACAATATAATAATAAGACGACAAATAATATAAATAAATAATACAATAATGGAGAGAGAAACCAAGATGGTGGCATAGGTAAACACCGGAGTTTGCTGCCTCGCACAACTACTTCAAAAATACAACTAAAAGACGGAACGGACATCATCCAGAACCACAAGAAGGCTGGCTGAGTGGAAATTCTACAACTAGAAGGAAAGAGAAAAGCATACCGAGACTCAGAGGACAGAGGTACAGAGGCGCATGCGAAGAGGGTTGGCGGCTGAGGACACGGTTGTCTTTTTCAATCGGGAGGGAGTCTCAAGCTCTGAGCTCCAGTTCCGGGTGAGTCTCTGGGGACCCAGACCCATATGGGAGAAACTGGGCTGTCTGGCATCGGTCGGAACTCGAGGACAGCTTTCTCTCGGGGGTGCTTGTAGCAATTGCCGGGATACTGAGAAGCAGAGCCTCTGAGGGCAGGACTGAGAGCAGCCATAGCTGCTTGCTCTGCCCTGTTGATCCCCTGGAACCCTGCCCCACCCAAGCCACAAGGCTTTTGCATATGAAAGGCCTGGCCCTTTGCAATCTGATAATTACCTAACAAACTGCAGCTGGCCCAAGGCCCCAGGGCAACTTGCACTGCATCACAGCTGGCTCCTGCTGGATAGCCTCAGGCAGAGGCTAGATTAGCACCTCCTTAGAGATCCAGGAGCCAGTGTGCCCGGTTGTCAGAGTGGGATCATCCAGATTGCAGCTCCTCGGATCCACAAAGGACACACTCAGGGGGCAGACTCAGTGAGCACCAAAGCCCCACTGAAGCAAGTCTTGCCCCAGAAGGGTGTCTCCAGCACAGAAGTTCTCCCACTGCAGACACAGCTGATTCTCATAGCCAATTGGCCTGGAGGTCAATCCCTCCCAGAGTTACCTACAACAATCAAGGCTTAACTACAACAAGACTGTGGACAAAGCCCACAAGGGGGTGCACCAAGAGTGTCTACCTCAGGTAATTGGGGAGGCTGAGCCACTGGGCCCTATAGGACACCTAGCACACAAAGCCACTCTATCGACACAGCGAAGCATAAAAAAATGCGGAGACAAAGAAACAGGACACAAATGACAGAAATGGAGGAAAGCAAACTACTGGATATAGAGTTCAAAACCACATGTTTAAGGTTTTTCAATAATTTTCTAGAAACCGCCGATAAACTCAATGAGACCCTCAAAAAGTCTGGTGAGACCCTCGAGGTTGTGATAAAGGACCAACTAGAAATTAAGCATACACTGACTGAAATAAAGAATATTATACAGAGTTCCCACAGCAGACTAGAGGACTGCAAGAATATCAAGTCAAAGATTTGAAATATGAAGAAGCAAAAAACACCCAACTGGAAAAGCAAAATGAAAAAAGAATCCAAAAATATGAAGATAGTGTAAGGAGCCTCTGGGACAGCTTCAAGCGTACCAACATCTGAATTATAGGGGTGCCAGAAGAAGAGAGAGAACAAGATATTGAAAACCTATTTGAAGAAATAATGACAGAAAACTTCCCCTACCTGGTGAAAGAAATTGACTTCCAAGTCCAGGAAGCGCACAGAACCCCAAACAAAAGGAATCCAAAGAGGACCACACCAAGACACATCATAATTAAAATGCCAAGAGCAAAAGACAAAGAGAGAATCTTAAAAGCAGCAAGAGAAACAGTCAGTTACCTACAAGGGAGTACCCATACGACTGTCAGCTGATTTCTCAACAGAAACTATGCAGGCCAGAAGGGAGTGGCAAGAAATATTCAAAGTGACGAATACCAAGAACGTACAACCAAGATTACTTTATCCAGCAAAGCTATCATTCAGAATTGAAGGTCAGGTAAAGAGCTTCACAGATAAGAAAAAGCTAAAGGAGTTCATCACCACCAAACCAGCATTATATGAAATGCTGAAAGGTATCCTTTAAGAAGAGGAAGAAGAAGAAAATGGTAAAGATACAAACTATGAACAACAAATACACATCTCTCAACAAGTAAATCTAAAAATCAAGTGAATAAATAATCTGATGAACAGAATAAACTGGTGAATATAATAGAATCAGGGGCATAGAAAGGGAGTGGACTGACTATTCTTGGGGGGGAAAGGGGTCTAGGGGATGCACGAAGAGACTGAACAAAAATCGTGCACCTATGGATGAAGACAGTGGGGTGGGGGTGAGGGCGGAGGGTGGGGTGGGAAATGGGTGGAGGGGAGCTATGGGGGGAAAAAGAGGAACAACTGTAATAATCTGAACAATAAAGATTTAATTTAAAAAAATAATAAATAAAATAAAATAAAATGTCAAAAAAAATACAATAATCTATCCTATCTAATAAAGAGGGAATATACTAATTGACCTTTACATCGTCGCAAAGATGGCCGTACCCACAGCCAATAAGGAAGGAATATGCTAATTTACTGCCCCACCCTCAAATATGGTGGTGCCCACAGCCAATAAGGCGGGAATATGCTAATTGGCTGCCCCACCCGCAAAGATGGCGGCGCCCACAGCCACAAGATGGCGGTGTCCAGTCCCCTCAGCCCCGCCAGGGTGGCAGGTGCGTGGCAAGGATGGGCCCACTCCAGGCGGGTCTGGCCTCTCCGCACGCCTGCCTCTGGAGTTCTCCCAGTCCTCTCAACCCCCCAGCCGCCCAGGGCTGGCCCAAGGCGCAGGCAAGCCTCAGGTGGAGGCTGCCCAGGGCCACCCAAGGCTCAGGTAACCAGGGCTAGCCGAGGCTTGCGCTGTCGGCAGTGGCAGCAGCAGAGGTGTGATGGGGTGTCACCTTCTCCTGATAGTTGGGTTGCCTCCCACCCCTGAGGACTCCTGGACTGTGAGAGGGGGCAGGCCAGGCTGAGAGACCCCCACCTCAGTGCATGAGTTTTCATGCACTGAGCCTCTAGTCCTATATAATAAAAGGGTAATATGCAAATTGACCCTAACAGCAGAAAGACTGGTAATGACTGGTCACTATGACACACACTGACCACCAGGGGACTGATGCTCAATGCAGGGAGCTGCCCCCCTGGTGGTCAGTGCTCTCCCACAGAGGGAGCTCTGCTCAGCCACAAGTCAGGCTGACGGGCTGCCTGTACAGCGGTGGTGTTGGAGCCTCTCCTGCCTCCTCAGCAGCAACTGAGGATGTCCGACTGCAGCTTAAGCTTGCTCCCCGGCTGGCA
>NW_005871157.1:2698701-2722955 GCF_000147115.1 Myotis lucifugus
ATGCATTGGGCCTCTAGTCTATAATAATAAAAGTATAATATGCCAATTAGACTGGACGACCTTCTGGACGAAGCCGGGGCTGTGAGGGAAGCCTGAGTCCCGAGTGCCTGCCGGCGGCCGGAGGGAAGCCCGGGTCCCGGGTGCAGAGGGAAGCAGGTGCCAGCAGCTGGGGAAGGAAGGTCCACTATTGCACAAATTTCGTGCATTGGGTCTCTAGTTAATAAACAATAATACAAGAATAAACTGTGTTTTACGTACTCACATCTATAAACATACTTTTGCCCACCCCTGTATTATATATATATTTTTAAAATATATTTTATTGGTTTTTTACAGAGAGGAAGGGCGAGAGATAGAGAGTTAGAAACATGGATGAGAGAGAAACATCCATCAGCCGCCTCCTGCACACTCCCTACCGGGGATGTGCCCGCAACCAAGGTACATGCCCTTGACCGGAATCGAACCTGGGACCGTCCAGTCCGCAGGCCGATGCTCCATCCACTAAGCCAAACTGGCTAGGGCCCCTGTATTATATTTTATCTTACTTATGTCTTGAATTTATGTATATAATTCGATTATAAACTACACATTACAAAACTCTATGTGTTATGTCTTTTAACTCTCCCAGAGTATTTAGTATCATGCTGGGGAAGTAGCAGATGTCTAAAAGGTACACAATGAATTAGAACAAAGGAAAAATGGTATGAGATTAACTAGTCCTAAAATATGTATGTACTCATCTTCTAAACTTTTTTCTACTTTTAAGATCTTTCTTTTCTTGGTGATGCGAATACTACTGCATCTGAGCACAGGAGCTGGATCTGTTATCTCTAAATCAGTAAAGCTGGGTTAAAGTAGGTTAAATTACCAGCCATCATACATAAAAAATAAATGGATAGCATGTGCACATTTACAAGGAAGGTGAAAGAGTTCAAAGGGTGAGAAAAGATGTAAAAAGAAAGTGGCAAATGTACATTATCTCAGTGTTTGCTTTAGTCATAGAAAAATGGTACTGGTGTTAGTATTTAAGGCTGAGCGGGTGGGTTTCAACTCTTCTGCTTGCTTATTGATGCAACTCAATTTAAATAAAAATTAGACACTGTACATAATATAAGCCAGGCCCTGGAGGGGATACACAGAAGATAAGCGTGCAGTTTTGGCCCTTGTTGAGTTTACTGCTAGTGATGTAGTGTACTGGCAGGTACACATGCACACGCATGTCAACAGACATTAGACGATATATTAGGATAGGCTTTTTGGAGAAGGGGATATTTGAATTAGTCCTTGAGGAAGAATTGAATTTTGATGGAATCATAACTTGAGGGAGAGAGGAGGGCTAAAGAAGTTTTATTGGGCTGAAGCATTGTCCAGTTCTCCATCAGAAGGACACTAGTGTTGAGAATATAACTCCACATCTTCCAGTACTTTGAAAAAACCTCAGATTCATGGCCAGAAGGACCCATCCTTGCAATCCATAACAGAAGGCCACGCATCTGAGATTTCATATTGTTGGAATCAGCTTTCTATAAGTTTGGTGTGGCTGAACCAAGAAAGAAGGCATATGCAGATTTCCATAGAAATTCTGATGCCATGAAAGATTTTGAGGAGATGAGGAAGGCTGGTATCTTTCAGAGGACAAAGTGATGATCTTGGAATGTAAAAAACTTCTTTGGGTTGAATTCCATGGAAGTTTGTCACTGATCTGCGTTCCTGAACTATGAAACATGAATATCTGAGCTAAGGAATAATTTCTCTTGATAACTAAACAATTAAGAAATACTAAAAAAAAAAGTTTTGTTGGGTAATCTAAAACCATATAGGTAGGAAGGGAAAAGAGAGAAAACAGTTCTATTTATATCTTTATATATTACTGTATTCTCAAAGGAAAAAAAGTAATTTATAGGAATACTGTCACTACCATCTGATGGCTCCAAGATGCCATTCCCTTCCTTTGCCTTTTTTTCTTGTTGTTAATCCTCACCGAGGATATTTTTTCCATTGATTTTTTTGAGAGAGGGGAAGGGAAGGCGAGGGCGGGTGGGGGGTCGTTCAGGCAGACGTTCACACAAATGAGAGAGACACACTGATTGGTTGCCTCCCACGCGTGCCCGACCTGGGGGTAATCGAACCTGTAACCCAGGTATGTGCCCTTGACTGGGAATCAAACCCGAGACCCTTTGATGTGCGGGCAGATGCGATACTCTATCGACTGAGCAACACCAGCCAGGGCACCTCTGCCTTTTAATGGACTTGCACTAGCTTAAGGAAGAGGAGCTGGTGGGCATCAAACTATTTGGGAAAATGCCAGTCAGTCCAAGTGAAAAACAAATGTAGGAAGAATCTGACTTCTGGCAAAGACCTAAAAGAAATGTAGGAAACCAGATACTTAGTGAGAATGAAGACAGACTAGAAAGCTCAACAAATCAACTAGCTTTGGAAATATAACTTGTAGATGGGGAGAAAAGGACTAAAAAACAAAACCAACCTGACTATGGTGCTTTTTTGCTTCAAGCAGTTCAGTAAGGCAGGATCTGCACACCACCTATATGAGGAGCAAAGAGAAAAAGCAAATAGGTCATCAAAACTTTAGTACAATAGTCACCATTGAGTCATTCTTTCCAAATCTTTCTGTTTCTTCTTTCCAAATTCCTTCTTTTAGACTTTTTATTTTATATCTTGTCCCCTCTCTCCCCTACTTTTTTTATATCTCCCTATTTATTGTTCCCCTCTTTTGATTAATTTCTTTTTTAAATTGTTTATCAATCAAGGTTCTAGTAGGAAAACAAAAACCATTCTGAGTACTTTAGCAAGAGGGACTTTAATCCCAGCAATTGGTAATAAAAGATAATAGAAGGGCTGAAGAGCCAACCAGGAGACAAAACAAAAAACAAAAAACAAAAAAAACAAGGCAACCCAAAGATTAGCCAATAACAGGAAGCTCCCACCCCTCCTAGGCTGGAAGAAGAAAAGAAAATAATGTATTACTGAAGCCCCGGGGCTAGGGTCACCAGTGGATTCTGGAACCACAGCAGCCTTGTCTGGTGGGAACTGGAGCAAGAGAAGAGCTACAGCCACTGCCAGAGATGCCCCACCAGGCAGAGAGAGGCAGTCTAAGGACTCAGGCTTTTCTCATACTCCTGGCTTCTAATATCTTGTCAGTGTCTCCCACTGGCTAAACGCAGGCAGAAGCCAATTGACAAGGAAGGGAGACTGGAAAAACCTGCAGGGGTCAGTCTCCTGCACTACAGAGCATAGGATGAGAAAGGGCTTTGAAGCAAGCAGGGTCAGGAATGGTACAAAGGGCAGGACTTTTTGTTTCAAAGTTTAAGTTTTTATCATTTGACTATCCTAGAATTAGCAAATTCAAAATGTATCAATTCCAAGAATATAAAAGTAAAATTAGTATAACCTACTGTGATTATTATAATCAACACAAAGCATGATACTGATTTTTTTCCCCATTTTGATTCATTTTTAACACACTGAATACCTCATGAAAAATGAGTAAACACAGAAAAGAACCTAACGAGATGAAAGCACAGAAAAAGATGACAAAAGACAGGCAGACATTCACACAAATCCTGACAGGGACATGGAAGGGCAAAACACATTGATTAAAGAAAAAGGCAGACAGTTAAAGGTAATCATTACCTTTAACTCAACCCGTGGGTTGCGAACAATGAATATACATCCTGCATATCAGATATTTACATTACGATTCATAACAGTAGCAAAATTACAGTTATGAAGTAGCAAGGAAAATCATTTTATGGTTGGGGTCACCACAACATGAGGAACTGTATTAAAGGGGCGCGGCATTAGGAAGGTTGAGAACCACTGTAAGGAAGTCATGGAGGTAAGAGTAACACAGTGGAAAATGACTGAAAATGGTGGCAGCAAAGACAAAAGTAAGGAGATTGCAGGTTAGGAGGGTAAAGAGTGATCAGGAAGACCAATAAGTAATGGGGTAGAAAAAAGCTTTTCTGAAAGCAAGACACACTTCTCTCAGGGAAATGTAACTGATACATTTTTTATCTACCAACTGTTTTGGATATAGCCCCCAAATGGGGTTCTTTTGATACTTAATTGTGACTTTATGGCTACTGGCAACATGGTTTTTACTGACACTCCTTCCACCCCAGTTTAAAACTGCGATGATGAGACAGTAGCTCTGGAGAAAATAAGTACAGTGAATGGTACTTGGTGGAACAAGTAGAAAGTACATGGTGGAACAAGTAGAAATTCCAGCTGCCCATGGCTCTTAGTCTTACCCCAATTCCTTTAGTGGGTAAATTAGGAATCACCTATATTTTTGCCATCTTCAATCAATGCTAATCAATTTAAAAGCTAGCAAGTAATTTTATCTTTCCTAAACTGTATAATAACTCAACAATGATATTTTGTCCCCATAGTACCTCTGGAGGAAGGGTTTTACAGTATGCCAATATTCCTGGAAAAGTAGGAACAAATTTGTGGGTAAAGATAGATAGGTACAGAGTGCACTGTACTCTCCTTCTGTAGAATCTGCAAGAGAATAAAAATACATTTAATAAGCACATTATTCTTTTCAGGTCAACCTGTTAATAGAGGTTTTTCATTGTTTATGTGCATTTCTATACGCTCTCTATACAGAGTGTATTTTGTACTCTATAAAACTCCATAAAAGCGATCCTTTTAAAACACAAATCTGATGAAGTCATTCTCCTGATCAGATGTCTCTAATGTTAAACCACCACATGATATGAAATACAAAGTCCTTATTGTGGCATACAGACCCTACATGACCTGCCCCTGGATGCCTCTTAGACCTCATCTCTATCACCCTCCCCTTGCTCATTGTGCTTCAGCCACACTCTTCTTTTTATTATTCTTTGTCAAGAAAAGCATTTGCATTTATTACTTCTTCTGCTTAGGAAAACTCTTTCTTCAACTCTCTGTCAGTTCAACCCAGCTCTGTTTTTTCTTTTTTTTTTTTTTTTTAAATATATTTTATTGATTTTTTACAGAGAGGAAGGGAGAGAGATAGAGAGTTAGAAACATCGATGAGAGAGAAACATCGATCAGCCGCCTCCTGCACATCTCCTACTGGGGATGTGCCCGCAACCCAGGTACATGCCCTTGACCGGAATCGAACCTGGGACCCTTCAGTCCGCAGGCCGACGCTCTATCCACTGAGCCAAACCGGTTTCGGCGCAGCTCTGTTTTTTCAATGTCTCTTTGCTCAATGTCTCCTCACAGAAAACCCTCCCATTATTATTTTCCTTTGCAGTACTTATCACCATTTGACAAGTTTATCTGTCTATTTATATTTGGTCTAACCCCAATAAAAGAAAGAACTTTACCATATTACAACACTGACTAGATTAGATAAATTAATACATGATTTTTTAAAACTGCAAACAACAGATCTATAATGGTAAGTACTTGAAAAGTAGCAACCTATTTTACATAGAATCAGGACAAACCTAGATTCAATAAATCCTACTAAACTGAGTTCAAAACTAAGAAACTGATAGCCAGTAAAGTGGACCTGGTCAGTTTAATCTCAAAGGATGAAAGGAAGAATCTACACGCAATTTTGGTGACTCTACCAAAATCATACAAGTGCTCTGATTTTTACCTATACAAATCCACACAGAAGCCTTCTTGACTTTGATCTAGATTTAAGGCAAGTTAAGGAGAAAATGCCTCTGTTAAATATACATGGCCTTGGTTTAATACTGGAGACCTTTCCCAGGAGCATTTTAATTCTTTTATAAAATAGACATATGTTCAAAATTTAAACAACTGAGTGTACAGTAAAGTTTTCCTCCTACCTAGCCAAACATTTCTCTTCCCTAAGAGCAACCAATTTTCCAATTTCTTATATATCCCATCCTATCAGTTATATTCTGCATGCAGGCATTTTATAAACTCAAACACATTAACTATACATAGAAAGGACCCATGAGTAGATTTTGTAGATTGTGAGGCTAATCTGGTTTTCGGTCTGACCTTTAACCTAACACCAGGGCAGGGACACACATGTTCAGAGTGAAAACTGATGAGTGAGGTGGGGAATACTAGAATTAGGAAGTTTTTTTATGCTCTCCCTTTGTATTCTTGAGGCTGAAAGTAAGAAAAACTAGCCTCTCATTTACTACTATGATTTCATTTTTCTACTTACTGGTAAACAGGTCTTCAGGTGGAGTTACTCGAAGTAAATAGTGGAAAAACAATGCAGCACAACGAAGGTAAGGCATGATGCCATTCTTCAGCGAGACCCACAAATACCAGCCAGGAATATCACAGGCAACACAGCTAAGAGGCAATAATTTCAGAACAGAACAGAATACTGATGAGCTTAAAACTCTAGATTTTAAACAGACCCTCTTTCAAAAACATAGCTAAGCATTTAAATAATTTTTATCCATTTAATTTTTAAACATTTAAAACAAAATATTTAACTAGCTAAAGCTTCAGTCTATACATCTAATAATTTCCTAAAGAAAACCACAGGTGACGTCAGAGGAATGGTAGCGTAAGAGATTCCCTTTGGTCTCTTCCCTTGAAATTTCAACAACTTGAACAGCTATCTCAACAAATGATTCCATGCTCAATGCACAAATACACCTGAGAGATCCACAGGTGTGGATCATCTAAAGATGTGGACAAGTAGAGCAAAAGGGGAAGGCAAAAGGGAGAGGGGCTGAAACGAGCCAGGCATGCTCACAGCGGGGCTCTGTTGAAGAGGGGAGGAATCCAGTGGTGGCTGACATTCCTTTCAGCCAGGAGGAGACTTAGTGGGCAGGAGTGAGCAATACAAGCTGCAGCTGAGCTGAGAGACCTAAGCAAAGACACATACAGTACATGGTAGTATGGCCATGATTATCAAGCGGTTGGCATTTCAGATGGAGAAACAAAGCCACGGAGTTTGGCCACCTTTCCTTAGTCTCCCCGAGCAGTGGTCGCCAACCTTTCAGACCTCACGGACCACCAGTGGTCCGCAGACCACCAGTTGGCAACCGCTGTCCCAGAGCATGCCTCCCTCTGCTCTTGGTATTGGGTTGCATAGCACATTATCTGTGAGCCGGAGAACTAGCACTACAAAGTAATCCCATTTTTTTCTGAGTGAAAGGTGCACTCTGTGACCGGTCCCGGGGAGGGGGAACAAGGGGAACCCTGTGGAGGCCCAATGCATTGCAGCTACACAGCAGCCAGAGACAGTGGTGGTGGGTTGACACTGTGGTTTCACAGAGCTAATAAAAAAAACTAGTGATTCAGCGCCACCAACTGGAAAAGAGTAGAAAGACCTCTTTATATGAATCTTGAAGTGCCACTCACACATAAATGTCTAGACAGGAAGGAACCCATCAAATACCATGAATAACCAAGGTAGTGAGGCAGATAGAAAATGAAAAATCTTCAGAAAACACACTTAAAGACACAGAAACCTGTGACATAAGTGACAGAAAATTCAAGATTGCAGTTCTGAAAATACTCATTGAGATGTAAAAAAAATACAGCAGACAATTTAGAAAACAACTTAATGAACAAAACCAGTACTTTACCAAAGAGACTGAAACTTTAAAAAAGAACCAAACAGAAATACTGGAGATGAAGAATTATATAAAATAGATCAAGAATAAACTAGTGCCCTAGTTGGTTTGGCTCAGTGGATAGAGCGTCGGCCTGTGGACTGAAGGGTCCCAAGTTCAATTCTGGTCAAGGGCATATGCCCGGGTTGTGGGCTTGATCCCCAGTGGGGAGTGTACTGGAGGCAGTCGATCAGTGATTCTCTCTCATCATTGCTGTTTCTCTCTTTCTCTCCCTCTCCCTTCCTCTCTGAAATCAATAAAATATATGTTAAAAAAAAAAAGAATAAACTAGCGAGCACAGAAAATAGAGCAAACCAAACAGAGGAAAGAATCTATGATATAGAAATCTAGAAATGACGGAAAGAAAGAGACTGACGTGAGCATAAAGAAAAAGAAAAAAAGACCTCTACAAGAACTATCTGACTCTATATATTTAAAAGCCTAAGCAACCGTTACAACCGAACAACCGGTTGACCAGTAGCTATGACACGCACTGACCACCAGGGGGCTGACACTAAACACAGGAGCTGCCCCCTGGTGGTCAGTGTGCTCCCACAGACAACCTCCTGTGGCCCCTCCCCCTCAGCCGGCCAACCTCCCACAGTCCCTCCCCCCGGCCAGCCCCCATAGGCCTTGATTGCTGGCCAGGCTGAGGAACCCCACCCGTGCATGAATTCGTGCACTGGGCCTCTAGTATAAGAATAATAGGCATACGGGAAAGAGAGGGAGAAATGGAAGAGAGCCTATTCAAACAAATAGTTGATGAGAATTTATCAAACCTATGAAAAGAACTAGATCCTCACTTCCAAGCAGTAAACCAAATACCTAGTTACCTCAATTCAAAGAGGCCTTCTCCAAGTCACATTGTATTAAAACTTAAAAATTAATGACAAAGAAAGAATTTTCAAGGCAGCCAGGGAAAAGAAAGTAACCTATAAAGGAAAGCCCACTAGGTTATCATTGGACTCCTCAGCAAGCCAAAAAAGAGTGGAACCAAATATTCAAACTACTGAAAGAGAAATATTACCCACCAATAATAATATATCCAGAAAACTTATCCTTTAAATATGAAGGAAAAATAAACACTTTTCCAGACATACAGAAGCTGAGGGAATTCATTGCCAGAAGACCTATATTGCAAGAAATACTCAAGGGAGGTTTTTCTACCGGAAACAAAGAACAAAAGGTCACAGTCCAGCTAGTGTGGCTCAGTAGTTGAGCAATGACCTATGAACCAGGAGGTCAAGGTTCAATTCCTGGTCAGGGCACATGTCCGAGTTGCAAACTCAATCCCCAGAGGGGGGCATGCAGGAGGCAGCTGATCAATGATTCTCTCTCATCACTGTTGTTTCTATCTCTCTCTCCCTCTTCCTTCCTCTCGGAAATCAATAAAAAAAATTTTTTTTTAAAAAAGAAGTATGTCTTCTTGATATAGTGTCCCCATTATCATTATAAAATGTTCAACTTTGTCTCATTACCTTTATTATCTTGAAATCTATTTCATTAGATATAAGTATGGCTAAACCTGCTTTTCTGTGTATGTTATTTGCTAAAGAATCATTTTCCACCCTTTCAATTTGAATCTAGATTCATCTTTGCAGCTTAGATGTGTCTTCTGAAGGCAGCATATGGTGGGTTTTGTTTGCTGATCCACTCTGCTACTCTGTGCCTCTTTTTTGGTAAATTCAGTCCATTTACATTTAGGGTAATTATTGATGTGTTCCTGGTCCCCCAATGGGACTGGGAATTGAACCGTGATCTCCTGGTTCATAGGTCAACACTTAACCACTGAGCCACCGTGGCTGTATATATGCACCCAATCAGGGAGCACCAAAATATATAAAGCAACTACTCATAGAATTAAAGGGAGAAATAGACCAAAACACAATCAAAGTTGGGGAACTTAATACTTCATTGACAGCTCTAGACAGATCACCCAAACAGAAAATCGACAAAGAAATGTCCTTAAATTAGACCAAATGGACATAATTGACATTTACATAGTCTTGCATCCAAGGACATCAGATAATACATTCTTCTCTAGTGCACATGAACATTCTCAAGGATAGACCATATGTTGGGCCACAAAACTAGGCTCAGCAAATTCAAGATGATTGAAATTATACCAAGCATATTCTCAGACCACAATACTTTAAAATTAGAAATCAACTGCAAAAAGGAAGTAAAGAAGCCTACAAATTTGTGGAGATTAAACAACATATTACTAAAAAATTGAGAGCCCAGAAATAAAACTGCAGGTATATGGGAAAATACGTTTTTTTTGTTTTTTTTTTTAAATCCTCACCTGAGGATATTTTTCCTTTGATTTTTAGAGAAAGTGGAAGGGAGAAAGAGAGACAGAGAGAAACACTGATGTCAGAGAGACACATCAATTGGTTGCCTCTGGCATGCCCTGGACCAGGGCCAGGAGCCTGCAACCGAGTACGTGCCCTTGACTGGAATTGAACCCGGGACCCTTTGGTCTGCAGGCCGACGGTCTATCCGCTGACCCAAACCAGTTAGGGCATAGGCAAATACTTTTTAACAAAGGAGCTAAAAACACACAATGGAGAAAAAAGCCTCTTCAATAAACGGTGCTGGGAGAATTGTAAAGCCACATGCAAGAAAATGAAACTAGATAACAATTTGTCCCCTTGTACAAAAATTAATTCAAAATTAATTAATTATAAAGACCTAAATATAAGATCTGAAATATAAAGTACATAGAAGAAAACATAGGTACGTACTAAACTTATTGATCTGGGTCACAGAGAACATTTTATGAATTTGACCCCAAAGGCAAGGGAAGTAAAGGCAAAAATAAATGAATGGGACTATATCTAAAAAGCTTCTGCACAGCAAAAGAAACTGGCAACAAAACAAAAAGGCAACCAACTGAATGGGAGATGATATTTGCAAACAACAGTTCTGACAAGGGGTTAATAAAAACATATAAAAAACTCATACAACTCCACACTAAACAAAAAATTCAATTAAAAAATGAGCAGAGGACCTGAACAGATACCTCTCCCAAGAAGACGTATAATTGGCCATCAGATATATGAAAAGATGTTCAACTTCACTAGCTATTAGGGAAATGCAAATCAAAACTACAATGAGATACTACCTCACACCTGTTAGAATGGCTATTATCAATAAGACATGTAATAACAAGTGTTGGAGAGGTTGTGGAGAAAAAGGAACCCTCATTCACTGCTGGTGGGAATGTAAACTAGTACTAGTACTATGGAAATCAGTATGGCAATTCCTTATAAAATTAAAAATAGAGTTACCATATGACACAGCAATCCCTTTTCTGAGTATCTATCTAAAAAAAACTCCAAATAATTTATTTGCAAAGACTTATGCACCCCTATCTTCATTGCAGCATTATTCATGGTGGCCAAGAAATGGGGACAACCAAAGCATCCTTTTTTAGAGGATTGGATAAAGAAGATATGGTACATATATACTATGAAATGTTACTTAGCCATAGGAAAAGATGAAATACTGCCATTTGTGACAACATGCATGGAACTTGAGAATATTATGCTAAGCAAAATAAGTCAATAGAAAAGACTAAGAACTATAAGATTTCACTCATATATGGGATATAAAACTGAAACTCATAGACACAGACAGACAATGCTATGGTGGTTACCAGAGGGAAGGAGGTGGGAGGGTAGTAAAGGATAAAGTGGGCCAAATATATGGTGAAGGAATATGATTGGACTTTGGAAGATTGGCACACAATGCAATATACAGATCATATATCAAAGAAATGTACACTTGAAACCTATATGACCCTATTAACCAATGAATGTCACCCCAATAAATTTAATAGAATTAAAATTAAAAAAAGGAAATTACAAATCCTACATCCTTTACCATGTATATTTTTAAGACAAAGAACTACTTTCTTCTTTTTCCTAATCCTTATAATGAAATATAGAGCAGATACATTTATCATGAACCCAAGTAGCTAGGTGAGCTAAAACAAAATTAATAATTTCCTGATTTCTGTATTAAAATTAACTGGTAATTTGTAGAACAGTAAACTATCCTATATGATACTGTGATGGTAAGACACAAAGAGTGAATATAATGTAAACTATGGACTTTAGTTAATAACAATGTATTAATATTGGTTTATCAAATTTACCACACTAAAGGAAGATGTTAATAATAGGAGAAATTGTTAGAGGGAATATATGGGGAACACTGTACTTTCTGTTAAATTTTTCTGTGGTTATTGAACACTTACCAACCTATTTTCTATTTTTCTACATTTATTTAAACTAACTGCTGCCACCTAAAAAAATTCTATCAAACTTTGCCTATATTTCCATAATATTTACAAGAGTAAACATGTGCCAAAACTTCTTTCAGTCTGAGAAACAAATACTATTAAATGGCTAGCTATTATTCCAAAGCCCTCTGTTCGTTTTTAAAATTAAAATGATTCAAAAGTTATACTGTCAAACAACTGAACAAAGACGTGGAATTATTAAAACAATACTAAGATAGCCCTAGCCGGCTTGGCTCAGTGGATAAAGCATCAGACTGTGGACTGAAGGGTCCCAGGTTCGATTCCGGCAAAGGGCACATGCCTGGGTTGCAGGCTCAATCACCAGTAGGGGGTGTGCAGGAGGCAGCCGATCAATGATTCTCTCTCATCACTGATGTTTCTATCTCTCTCTCCTTCTCCCTTCTTCTCTGAAGTCAATAAAGAAAAAAAAAATACTAAGATAGATTATACTAATGGACTGCTGCTACTCACCCACTTGTATATTGAGAAACTTCTGCCATAAAAGAAGATGCAGAATGAGCCTCTTCACTGTCTTCTTGAATCTGAGCAAGGGGAAGGCCTGAAAAAGAATTCTGAAAGATAAATCTATAAACTGGCTATTCCATTTACAAATTACACCTCAATTTCATGGTTCCAGGATAATAAATAATGTCTTTTCAAGTGAAGATTTTTCCCATGTTCTCAATCTAAATAGTTGATTCTGATATTAAAACTATTTTGTAAACTTTATCAGTATATTACCCAGAGAAACAAAAAGAGCAAAACCACAGCCTAGCTAAACATGGATATTTAATAAATATTTATTATTATATAATAATTTGTAATGATATATAAAGAGCATCCATAAAGAACAAATGAATGATCCTTCAACATCAGACAAAATACAGAACTTAGCAATATGTGATTAACCACAGTACAATTAATTTTGCCAATAAATCATGGGCAAATGTTATTTATAGTTAAATAATGGGAATTTGTCAGTAAGTAAGATAGCAATGTAGTTACCTGTGTCTATGGTAAGAAGTATCTGAAGTATGTGTGCCATGGTGATCAAATGAAAGAGATAAAGGTGGTTATAAGAAGAACTAATTGATGAAGGCTGTAGATCAACAGTGTCATCCCAATACAAGGATGGGAATGCTAACACAGCACCTACCTATAAGAGAAAAAGGACATCAACATGAGTAACAACAAAGACCAACACAAATTAATCTCATAACTGTAAAGGGCACCAGATGCTACATCGTGTTTGTACGTTTTTTTTTATAAATAACTATCATAATTTTCCTAATTATTCAAGAGAATATCTTAGAATATAATGTACCATAAATGGAGGACAAAAGTCATCAAACAGGCTATTCCTTTGCTGAGTCTGCTTATTCTAGTTCTAGGCAGTGGTCTCAACTCTGTGAGGTTCAGAAGATTCAATAAGTGAGGATTTTTGAGCAGATAGCTCAAAAGCTCTTAAAATAACACTGATACACAGGTTCCACTCCAGCCCAACCTAATCAAAATCTCAGGGTTTAGGGTTCTGTTTACTAGCATTCTTTTCAAAGTTCTCCCAAGAGATTCAAGACAGGGTTGACAACCACTAGGCAGAGGCCTGCAAAATGAGGGATGAGAACACTGGCTAACACAAATTCCATGCTCCCAATCTCACCACTCCTTTCCCTAGAGAATGTGTTTCAAAGGAATTAGATCATCACAGGAATGGAAAAGTTCTTCAAGCAACTCACAAAACAGTTGCCAGACATCCATGTGTTTGGGGGAAGCCTAGCTGTGTCCCTGGCCAGTTCCTATCACCAAATAACTAACAATTTTAAGATAGCTAAAGCTGTCATTCACTGCTTATAATGTACATAAGTTAAGAAAAAGGGGGAGAAGGAAAGCATTATATATTAGAAAAAAGTTTGCTTGTATAATTATAATCAACCATGACAAGACCTATTACAAAGTAAAGAGTAAATGTGCTTTCATTTTTACAGTGGTTTTGATGGTCTCAGTCAAATCTGTATCTATTTGTAAACACAACAGACAAAAGAGACAACTTCATAGTTTGAGTACCAAAAGCTTATAATCTTGAACAAAGAGCATAGATTTGAATTAGAACACATGAAATTATAAACTTGAGTGACTTTTAATAAAATTTCATTAAACTCTTACCAAAACATGAAATAGATCTATAGATAGAAGGCAAGGTGTATCTTCTGATTTTAGGTTAGGAAGGACAACTAAAATAAAGAAATAATTATAAGTCAGTCAGTAAGACAGCAATGTAGTTAAATATAATGCAAAATATAAACATCTAAAACAAAAATATAATTGGATTATAGAATGAAGAATCTGATAAACTGGTACATTATAACTTTAAGATATGGGAATCATAATTAAATATAAACTAAACTGAGAAAAGGCTCCTGGAAGGCCTTGAATAAATCTAAGGGTTAGAAGATAGAATATAGGAGGCACAGGTAAAGAAACTAGGATAACTGAAATAGAGATTGTTCAATAAAATTTGCTGAATAAAAAGAATTACTTTTATACAATGTTCTCTACTTTCACCCCCTAATTAAAAATTTCTAAATGTTCTGTGATAAATAAGTGAATAAATTTGGGGTTGGAAGCAGGGAGAGCATGCAAAGCTGTGTAAGTGAAATGAGGATGGAGAAGAGCCTCCTAAACAAAATAATGGTTAATATGGATTGATGACTGGGAGGAAATGCAGATAGCTCAAAAGCTATTGACTTTCTAATTTAGTCAGTCTCTAAATTTACAAGTGAGGGAATAAGTAAGAAGGAAGTAAATCAAGAATTTAAAACAACAGTAAGGGTTGTCTATATATAAAAATGAGAAAATTAATTGTATTTCAATAAAGCTGTAACTTTTTCAAATGAAGGCAAGAAGACTCTTTCCAGACTAGGTTAATTTCTTAACCCCAAATTCAAGAGTCTGAACAAAAAGCATTAAAATTAATTAGGAGCATAGGTTTTTGAGTAAAAAACGGGTTCCAATAGTGGTTATGATTATTTGTCATAGGCAAGTGACTTAACTTATCTAAGTCTACAGTATACACAAGATTGTTAGTAGGCTCATTAGCATATGCATTTAAAGCACTTTTCCGAAGTCTGGCATATACTAACCATTTGATAAATGTTATTAATATTGGCTTTATAAAACAAACTAAAGTGATCACAGGATGTTGTCATTAACTAGCTCTTTGTTCTTGACAAGTCACTTGTTTCTAGTTCTTATTTCCTCATATGAAAAATTTTCAGTAATATTTCTGATATATCAGTTAACATGTCCATGACACTATCTTATTTTCTTCTGTGTTATAAACTTCTTTGTTCTCAAGACATTTTAATAACTCTAATCTCTTGTCCTGAATTCTATCATCTTTTCTGCCATATTTTGAGGTATTTTAAAAATCATAAATCCCATAATGTGTGATAAGTGCAAAAGCAGGGAGATGCCCTAGCCGATCTGGCTCAGTGGACATAGCATCCGCCTGTGGACTGAAGGGTCCCAGGTTCGATTCCAGTCAAAGGCACATACCGGGTTGTGAGCTCGATCTCCAGTAAGGGGTGTACGGGAGGCAGCTGATCAATGAGTCTCTCTCATCATTGATGTTTCTCTCTCTCTCTCTCTCCTCCCTTCCTTTCTGAAATCAATAAAAATATATTTTAAAAAAATAAATAAAAAAGCTGGGAGATTATTTGGAAGTGCTAGTAAAACAAGGTATTCAAATTATGACTGAAATGAAAAGAGATACCAAGAAATTAAAAAACAAAACAAAACTATGCAAACAGGACAAATTGTTCAACATAGCAAGAGGTCTTTTTTATTTTTATTGACTTCAGAGAGAAAGGGGAGGGAGAGAGTGATAGAAACATCGATGAGAGAGAATCATTGATCTGCTGCCTCCTGCATGGCCCCTACTGGGGATCGAGCCTGAAACCCTGGCATGTGCCCTTGACTGGAATCGAACTTGGGACCCTTCAGTCCACAGGCCAATGCTCTATCCACTGAGGCAAACTGGCTAGGGCTGTATGTTTTTATTTTATTTTTTGTTTTTGCGTGTTCAAAATGAGTGCAGTATGTTGTTTCTTAACAAATACACTGCCAGCCATGTGATGAAAAAGAAATGTAAATAATAACATAGTAATAATTCAGAGAAGACTCTACCTGAGAGGAGACGAATCAGAAGTTTCTGTATCAGGACTTGAGGACAGGTACTCCTCTGTGCAATGGCAAACTGCATTAATGCTTTCAGACCATTATGCTAAGTTGTAAGAAAGGGGAAGATAAAAAGATAAGGGAAGATAATAGACCTAAGTCATTCACTGTAAAAATAATTAGTTGCAGACTTATTATACATTGTACATTCTTACAAATAAATTACAATATTTTTAATACTTCTATAAAATTTTATGACCTTCCCAAATTTTTAATCAATTTCCCATGACAAAGAGGTATTAAAGCTATAATCATTTCAATTTTCATTTAAGTATTCATTTTCTCCAGAGTCAATTTCTTAAATGCTTGATCCAATTTATTCTATTGAGACCCATACAAATAAATATGTTAATAGAAATTACAAAATGATGGCAGGAAACCAGTGAATTCAGGGAGCAGTGCTTCTATTTCCCAAACAGAAGGAAGAGAACTAAAGGGAAGCCTACTGTGGACTGTAAGTCCCCTGTGCCAGCTGTCAGAATAAGAGGGTAATGGTTAGGAAGGAAGTGGTCTAGGAAGTCCTTGGTTGCCCATTCTGTGTTTACGGAACTACTGAGCACATTTCCTAAGTACCATTTTCAGGGCATGTAATGAGGCTTAGGTCTGAGGCAGGAGTACAGTCCTGTAGTGTCAGGATATGCCCATCAAGGAGCCATGGCTTAGTTTTATTCTTTTATTATTATTACTAGAGGCCCGGGGGGGAGGGGGGGTCCCTCAGCCCGGCCTGTGCCCTCTCGCAGTCTGGGACCCCTCAGGAGATAATGACCTGCTGGCTTAGGCCTGCTCCCGGGTGGCAGAGGGCAGGCCCAATCCCTAGGTGCAGCCCCTGGTCGGGCTCAGAGCAGGGCCGATTGGGGAGTTGGGGCGCTGCCCCGTCATGCACAGAGCAGGGCGGATCGGGAGGTTGCGATGCCACCCCTAGTCACGCTCAGGGTACAGCGGATTGGGGGGTTGGGGCACCGCCCCCTGTCACACTCAAGGCAGGGTCGATAGGGAAGTTGCGGCATCACCCCGTCACGCACAGAGCAGGGCCGATCAGGGGGTTGGGGTGTTGCCCCCTGTCATGCACAGAGCAGGGCCCATCAGGGGGGTTGGGGCTCCGTACCCTGTCACACACAGAGCAGGGCCGATCAGGGGGTTGAGGAGCTCCCCCGTCACTCACAGAGTAGGGCCGATAGGGGAGTTGGGGCACTGCCCCCTGTCACACACAGAGTAGGGCGGATCAGGGGGTTGGGGCGCTGCCCCCTGTCATGCACAGAGCAGGGCCCATCAGGGGGGTTGGGGCTCCGTACCCTGTCACACACAGAGCAGGGCCGATCAGGGGGTTGAGGAGCTCCCCCCTGTCATGCACAGAGCAGGGCCCATCAGGGGGTTGGGGAGCTCCCCCCTGTCATGCACAGAGGAGGGCCCATCAGGGGGTTGAGGAGCTCCCCCCTGTCACTCACAGAGTAGGGCCGATAGGGGAGTTGGGGCACCGCCCCCTGTCACACACAAAGCAGGGCGGATCAGGGGGTTGGGGCGCCGCCACTGTCACACTCAGGGCAGGGCCGATGAGGAGGTTATGGCTCTACCCTGTCACACACAGAGCAGGGCCCGTGGGGGGGAGGGGGTTGGGGCGCTGCCCTCTATCACCCACAGAGCAGGGACGATCAGGGGTTGGGGCGCTGCACCCTGTCCACACAGAGCAGGGCCGATCAGGGGGCTAGGGTGCTGCACCCTGTCACACACAGAGCCCGCAGGGCGATCAGGGGGTTGGGGAGCTCCCCCTGTCACGCACAGAGCAGGGTGATCAGGGGGTTGGGGAGCTCCCCCTATCAGGCACAGAGCAGGGCTGATCAGGGGGTTGGTGCACCTTCCCCTGTCACGAACAGAGCAGGGTGGATAGGGAGGTTGTGGCCCCGCACCCTGTCACACACAGAGCCGCAGGGTGATCAGGGGGTTTGGGCGCTGCCCCCTGTCACGCTGATCCCGGTGTCGGGAGGCCTCGTGGCTCCGCTGATCCCAGAACTGGGAGGCATATTACCCTTTTACTATATAGAATAGAGGCCTGGTGCACGGGTGGGGGCCAGCTGGTTTACCCTGAAGGGTGTCCTGGATCAGGGTGGGGGTCCCCACTGGGGTGCCTGGCCAGTCTGGGTGAGGGGCTGAGGGCCGTTTTCAGGCTGGAGGGTGACTGAAGCTCCCAACCGCTCCTTTTTTTCTTTTTATTCTGGGCCAGCTTTAGCTCTGAGTCCTCGGCTGCTGAAAGCAGGTTTCTGGCCTTTGTTTACCTTCTGTATTTGTAAAAGGCAAAAGATTTATGCGGTCTGAAGAGAAACCAGAGCATACCTTCTGTATTTGATACAATGTTGCGGTCCGGCTGGCTGAAGCCTGGCTGACTAACGCAGGTTTCTGGGGTTTTGTTTAGCTTCTATATTTGCAACATAGTTGCTTAGAGTTGCAGCTGAGAGGCCGGCAAGTCAGGCGGGGAACGCTGGAGTCTGCAGTCACTGGAGCAAGCAAGCCTCCCTGTTCTCTTCAGTGCATGGCTGCCGGCCGCCATCTTGGCTGGCAGTTAATTTGCATATCGCCCTGATTAGCCGATGGGAAGGGTAGCAGATGTACGGCTAATTACCATGTTTCTCTTTTATTAGATAGGATTCTTGAATTCGGTATGATGATTTATCTAGAGCTAAGCCACCATTAATAACTAAACTTAGTAAGAAGGAAAAATGTAGGTTTTTAATTTTGCAATAAACAGAGAAGGGGAGAAAAATTAACTAGTATCATCTGAAATCTCTCTTAATTACATTGAACTACCAAGATTGAGTAAGCTTTAAAGTATACAATGGCCATTCAGGCTCTAGGAGACTGAAGTAGCTCCTTAAAAAACAACAACATAGAATGCTGATAATTTTATAGAAAAAGGAATGAATAAAGAATTTTGAGGAGATATATTAATTGCAGATTCCTTAAAAGATCATACCATGAGTTACATGTACTCTGTAAGAACACACATACCTGTCTATTTTGAAGTGCTCCAAATAGAGGTTTTCCTTCATCTCCCAAGAGGTTTTCTCAAAGAGTAAAAAAAAAAAAGGTAATAAATCCTGAATATTTGGTTTCTGTCTAGCAGATGTTCTTTTACTAATTACATTTTTGATCAGATAATTTGCACTTCTCTGTTTCAAAGTTTCATGTTGAAGTCTATGCCAAAATTTCTAAATCTTTGAGTGAGAGAATATTATAGAGCCAAAGACAGACTGTTTATAAATTGCTACTATATAATAATTTCCCTGTAGCAATCTATAAACAATACTTGGGCAAAACAAAGCTTCCTGGTTCATTTTTCCCCTTTTAACATCTCTTCTGGGCAAAAAATTTCAAATAAATAATTTTTATATATAATTGCAACCTATTTTTATTATAGTTGACATATAAGTCAATCTATTGTGTTGAAAAATGCATAAGGCAGATGCAAATAAGTTTATTGTTGTTACAGACAGTATTAAAAAGAATTATTACAGATTAAGAGGAAAAAGATAAAGTTAAAAATACAAAAAAATGAATTCAGGAATATATTCTGCCTTGTTGGCTAGCATATTTATTGCTAAGCTACTCTTTTTTTCCCCACCAATTCTCAGCAGCAGATACATCTATGAGTGGGGAAGACTTATTTCCTTTTTTCTTCCTCCCCAATATTGGAATGTTCTTAACTCTGACAACACATTCTGTATATGTCGCTTCATTCTCATAGAAAATGAGATATGTTAGTTAGCAGCTTATGCACTAGGAATAAAGTACAGTATTATGTCCACTGGATAGAAAAGCACTATAGTAAAAACAATGTAACACTATATTAATCAAATAGAGTCCAATTACTAGATTGCAGAACCACATATGAAGATACAGACCTTTCTCCAGTGAATTTCTCATCTCGTTTATGACAAAACTGTGACCTTTTTTGTTTAGTGTCTAAATATAAATTCTTGATTCCTAATGCTTATATTCCTACACCAAAAGTCAGATTTTATTGTACTTCAACATATTGTTACTATTTCTCATTTAAAAAAATATTTTTATTGACTTCAGAGAGTAAGGGAGAGGGAGAGAGAGATAGAAACATCAATGATGAGAGAGAATCATTAATTGACTGCCTCCTGTATACTCCACACTGGATATCGAGCCTGCAATCTGGGCAATGTATCCCGACTGGGAATCGAACCATGACTTCCTGGTTCATAGTTTGATGCTCAACCACTGAGCTATGCTGGCCAGGCTCAAATATTTTTTGCTTGTATTACCTATTTACCATTATTATAGTTAAAAAAGAGATCAATACAAAAATTCCCAGACTAAATGGCATCAGGCCAGACTAATGTACTGAAATAGTCTTCAAACAAGTTAAACTATTTAGGGCTATCAGGGATAAAAAGGAATAATTTTTAGTTGGTCAATATTAATTCTATTTTTACTAGAGGCCCGATGCACAAATTTGCACGGGGGGGGGGGGGGGGATGGGGGAAGGGGTCTCTCAGCCCGGGCTGGACCCTCTTGCAAGCTGGGACCCCTTGGGGGATGTCTGCCTGCTGGCTTAAGCCTGAAACCCCTCCCACCCCCAGAATCAAGGCTAAACCGGGGAGGCAGAAATCCCTCTCGGAGTCCAGGGGTCTTCAAAATCTGGGGACCCCTCGCTCCTTTCTGCCTGCCTGCAGTGGAGGCGGAAGAGGCTCCCACCACCATCGCTATGCTTGCAAGCCATGAACCTGGCTTCTGGCTGAGTGCGCTCCCCCTGTGGAAGCGCACTGACCACCAGGGGGCAGCTCCTGAGTTGAGTGTCTGCCCCCTGGTGGTCAGTGCATGTCATAGTGACCAGTCCTTCTGCTGTTCGGTCGATTTGCATATTAGGGTTTTATTATATAAGATAAAACATCCAAACCAGTTCTTTTATAGGCTTTACCTATGGCCTGGAGAGTGAAAGCACATGTGCTCCAGGTCATCATGGGGACTCGAGGATCCGTTTCATCAGGAGGCACTTTCAGTCCAATTCTATACACTGTTGTGGCAAAGAGAATGACCATTTCCTTGATGCTATTAGAGTATTTTATCCTAAAAACAAAATAGAAAAAACTTATATAATGATTTAGTCACAGGAGCTAACTACTGAGAAGTCTAATTAGGTATTGAAGCAACAAACAATTTAACCCCTTTTGACAAAATAAGTTGCCCTTTGTCAAGTTAGAGATTAGAGCCTCTGTAGAAAATGTATTCAGTAAGAAAAAATGGGAAAAACAGAACTGTGTCTCCTGTAAGTAGAAAAATCTTACAAACTAGCTTCACTTCCTATGAAAGATGCAGTAAATGATCACAGCAGAAAAGGGCCCAGGCACAAATTAAGGGATTGAACAGAAAAGAAATAAAATTAAGAGGAAAGGGATCAAACATAAGTTTTAGTGTCTGGGAAATGGACCTAGAAGTACTTTTGTGTTGAAAGACTGTGTGGGGGGTGTTGATAATACCGTGTACTTGGAGAGATAATTTCTGGTTTCCTGAACTTCCATTTATAACAAGTAACACCCATTTTCAGTAGCAGTGGGATACATAATATAAATAATCATAAGTAGAAAAAAGTACCTCAGATAATATTCTTTATATAATTCCTGATTTAGATACATTATATTTTTCAAAGTGTCTTCACATAAATATATTTCCAATAATCTTATGAGGTGAGTTAGGAGATCATTGTCTCAATTTTATAAACAAGAAAAATGAATTGGGGGAGGGGGAGGTGACCTGAGCTTTTCAGAAGTCACAGAGCAAGTTAGATGTGACTTTAACTGAAGTCTCTTAAATTCTGCTCTTCTTGTAGGCTGGACTAAATATAAATGGCATTATTGTTGGACAAAAATAGTTAATTATAGGCATAGTTCACCCTAATATATATTACTCTAGTATTTCAAACCACTTAATTTTATTAATACAAATAAAATTCTAGGGAGAAAGAAAAAAGATAAAAATGGGATAAAGAAACAATTTTACAAATAAAACAGAAAGAAAATAAAATACAGAAGCAAGGAAGAACTGTTCTCTACTCTAATTTTCACAACTATCTACAAATTTCTCTTAATTACTTAGATACTTACGAAGACTGAATTCCATAACTCAGGATAGAATGGAACTCAAAAGTGGAATCACCCATCCCTTGATCAAATAATACTGGAATTGTTGGGTTTTCTCCTTATAAATTAAAAGGAAAAAGAAAGAAAAATCATGAGAGTTTAGTCTGACACACACTTTTGTAGCTTTTTAAAGTTATATATGGTCATTTTCAAAAACTTTGAAAAAGCTAATAAATAACAAATCTTTCAAAGTTTCTCCATACAGATAACTTTGTGCGATAGTCTTCTGTTCTCCCTATAACTGTTACACATTAGATTTTTTAAAAAATTGATTTGAGTGAGAGAGAGAAAAAGAGAGAGAGATTAAGAGATTTGTTGTTCTATTTATTATGCATTAATTGGTTGATTCTTGTATGTGCCCTGAGAGGGGACTGAGCCCACTAGGGCTCGATGCTTTTTAAAAAAGGACAATAGCTATAGTACTGTTCTGTATCTTGTTTTTTCACTAATAGATCAGAAATGTCTTTACACATCAATAACTTTCCACCTTATCTTTTCATTTTTAATAAATGCATAGTATTCTATTAGTAAAGCAGCATATATTAGTGGATAAGAGCAAAGGATTTGTAACCAAACTGCCTGGGTTTGAATCCTAGCTCTGCCACTGACTGTTACAAAGACCTTGGGTGAATATTAAACCTCTCCGTGGTCCCATTTCCTCATCAAATCAGAACTGTTGTTCCCCTATCTGGAATAAGTTGTTTTTTGTTTTTGTTTTCTGGTTGCTTTCAATATTTCCCCCCCTCATCTTTGTTTTTTAGCAGTTTGCATATGATCTGAGTGTGGTTATCTTTAAGTTTATCTGTCTGAGGTTCACTGTACTTCTTAAATCTGTCAATTTAAAGTCTTTCACCAAATTTGGTAAGTTTCTAGCCATTATTTCTTCAAAAAATTTTTTTCTGTACCATCCTTTTTCTTTTTGGGACTTCAATGAAACAAACATTGAATAAAAAATGATTCCATAACGTCCTAAGGCAGCCGTGGGCAAACTACGGCCCGTTTGAAATGAATAAAACTAAAAAAAAAAAGACCGTACCCTTTTATGTAATGATGTTTACTTTGAATTTATATTAGTTCACACAAACACTCCATCCATGCTTTTGTTCCGGCCCTCCGGTCCAGTTTAAGAACCCATTGTGGCCCTCGAGTCAAAAAGTTTGTCCACCCCTGTCCTAAGGCTATCTCTTTTTATTTCATTGCTTTTTCTGTCTATTCTACAGATAGGATAATTTCCACTGATCTAATTTCAAATTTACTGACTCTTATGTCTCAATCTCCATTTTACTACTGAGCCCATCTAGTTAATTATTATTTCAGTAGAGGTCCAGCGCATGAAATCGTGCAGGTAGGGTCCCTAGGCCTAGCCTCCTTCGATCAGGGATATCTTCTGCCCATTCGTCAGTCCCCAGGCTGAACATTGCCTCCACTGCCGGGCTGTCAGGTCTTTGGGCTCACCAGCTCATCCCCGGCTGCTCGGGGGCTCAGGCCTGTGCAAAAGCAGGCGCTAGAGACTTCATCTCCATGCGTGTGTGCCCAGCCCACTGCTGATGGAACGTGCTGCCCTCTTGGGGCCACTCACGTGGGTGCCGCCGCCACAGCTGGGGCTTGCTTGAAGCGCTGATGGAAGCTGTGGGGCACGCCGCGACCAATCTGCCCTGGCGAAAGCGGCCCCGAAAGGGCAGTGCATTCCATCAGCAGCGGCCCGGTGCACACGCATGGAAGTGAAGTCGCTAGCGCCTACTTTTCCACAGGCCTGAGCCCCTGAGCAGCCGGGGATAAGCTGGTGATCCCAACGGCCTGACAGCCAGCCCGGTTCTCCCACCACCCACCCCGATTCCCCTGTTCACCATCACTGATCCATCAGAGCCTGCGGGCCGGGGGCAGGGACCAAGAGGTCAGCCGGTCAGCCAGCTTGCCAGTCCCAACCCTCCACCACTCCCAGGCCGGGGGGAGGGACTGAGAGATGGTCAATGC
>NW_005871157.1:2723180-2738691 GCF_000147115.1 Myotis lucifugus
AATGTTTCAAACTGCCAGCTCAGAGGCCGGCAAGTCAGGCGGGGAACATTGGAGTCTGCAGTCCCTGGAGCAAGCAAGCCTCATGTTCGCTTCCAGCTGCCTGGCTGCCGGCCGCCATCTTGGCTGACAGTTAATTTGCATAAGGATACGCTGATTAGCCAATGGGAAGGGTAGCGGTTGTACGCCAATTACCATTTTTCTCTTTTATTAGTGTAGATGGCCTGGTGCACAAAATTCGTGCATGGTTGGGGGAGTGTCCCTCAGCTCGGCCTGCACCCTCTCCAATCTGGGACCCATAGGGATTGGGCCTAAACCGGCAGTCGGAATCCCTCTCGCTATCCGGGATCGCTGGTTCCTAACTGCTCACCTGCCTGCCTGCCTGATTGCCCTTAACCACTCTGCCTGATGACCTGCTCGCCCCCACTGGCCTTCTTGCCCCCCAACTGCCCCCCCTTGCTGGCCTGATTGCCCCCAACTGCCCCCCTGCTTGCCCCCAACTACCCCCATGCCGCCCTGATCGCCCCAAATGGCCCCCCACTGCTGGCCGTCCGCCCCCCATCTACCCCCTCCCTGCTGGCCTGCTTGCTCCCAACCGCACCCCTTGCCGGCCTGCTCAACCCCAACTGTGTCCCCCTGCCAGCCTGCTAACCCCCAACTACCCCCCCCCCCAACCTGCCAGCCGGGTCAAGGCCCAAAGCCCTCCCCCCCTGGGCGAAACCCCCCTCAACGCCCCTGCGTGGGCCCAGCAACCAAGCCTTTGTCAAAAGGTCTCGCCTTATAAACCTATTACCCTTTTATTAGTGAAAGGACAGAACAGGACTGATAGCTGTGTCCTTAACCCCTCTTCCAAGAAAAAGCCGCAGAATGTATCAGTTACTCAGCCTGCCCTTATCTTGGCCAATGGGAAAGTGGGGGAAACTAGCCTAAGGCCAAGAGTATGCTAGCCACCCCCGTCTTTGTGTAACCAGACCCTAGCTGCACCCTGCCCTTGCGTCACTAGCCCCCGGCCCTCACTCAACCAACCGGAATCGGCCAAATCAGTGGTCAGAGTGTGCCCCCACCCCCCGACCCCAAGCCCTATAAATTCTTTGTTCTCTTGGGACTCAGGGCTCTCTCTTGCATCCAGTAATGGAGGCGGGGCGGGGGGGGGGGGGGGGACCAAGTCCCGGGCTTGAATAAAAGACTCTATGCTTTTGCATCGGACTCGGCTCCCTAGTGGTCTGTCTTGGGGGATTTTGAAATCTGGGCATAACATTTAGTATAGTGGTGTTTTTTTCAATTCTATTAATTCCATTTAGATTTTTTTAGTTTTAGTTTTTTTCTGCTGACAACTCCTATCTTTCCATTCATTTCAAGAATGTTCACCTTTACCTAATGTTTCATGATTATATGGCTGCTTTAAACTTTTTGCCTGAAAATTTCAATATTAAAACATCTAAGGATTGGCATTTGATTGTTGAATGATGGTCAGGTTCTTTGTATATTGAGTAATTTTGGATTGTATCTTGAATATTACATTGTACAGTTATGGCTCCTGTTAAAATTCTCTAGAAAAATTTACTTTGTTTTGGTGGGTAATTAACCCAATTAGGTTTAACAAGTTCTGTTGCATTGTATGTGGTTGGTTCCAGTGTTAGTTTTCAGCACCTTCGTTATACTGTTTGAGTGTGCCAGGATACAAACTACTCAGGGATTAGTCTGGGGCTTGAATGGTGATTTAATGTAGCTTTGATCTCAAAGCTGTTGCTAGGCTTCTTGGGCCCTGTTCTGCACAATGTACAGCTTGGAAGGGAGCCCAGGACTTGTGTTGATCTAAAAAATAGATTGCCCTTCTATAGCGCTTCCTCTCTGGAATTTCCCCCTTAATCTCTAGCTCCAAGGAACCCCTTTTCCTAGTTCCTTTGGTCAAAATGATAAGTTTCTCTCAGTTTTAGTCCCCTGTGCTATCAGCTACCTTTTGGGGTAAAACTGTGAGATAAAGAGAAAAAAATAATTGAGGATTCACTCTGCATTCTTTGGAACACAGGGGCCTCCTTTTTCTAATTCCTCTGGCTGGAGGGATTGGCTTTCTCTTATGAATTTAGGCATCTACATGGCAGTGCAGCTCTATGACGGGCTAGCCTCAGGAGAGGGTCAGAAGAGGTAGGGGGAACCACAAAAGGAATTTCCTTTACACTCTCCAGGGGCTTCTTTGCCTGGTGCTATAGCCAGAGAGCACCTCTCTTGAATTTGTTGCTGGTCATGTCTGTTACAAAGTTCTGTGATTTGGGGTCAAAGCTAGAAAATAAAGGAGGGGGGGGGGAACCCAGGAAACTCAATGCCTGTATTAATCACTCTTCAAATTTTGATTTCTCTCCTTAATCTGTCTGAATTGTTTATTTCTCAGTCTTTAGGTAGTCTTATCTCCAACTGTAAATATATATATAAATGAGAGAACAGTTTTAAAATGTTGTTTTTGTAGTTACTATTAATGATAACATTAATAATACTAGTAATAGTAATGACTAACACATATAGTATTAACAGCTCTACTTTCCATAGGATAACTCAACACTTTAATCAATGAGATAGGTAATATTATTATTCCCACTTTATAAATTAGAAAGTCGAGGGTAAGTAACTTGTCCACGATCATATGAACAGTAAATGATGGATATAAGATTCAAACCCAAGCAGTGTGACTCCAGATTAATCACTGTCTATCCTGCCTCCCAGTATAAAAAAAATTATTAAATCAAGTAAAGTGATTAAAACTAAACTTAGGGCTTTAAAAACCTCTATTTTCTGATACTTAACAAATATAAACTTTTAAACTATATCTTAAGAGCAATAAGTACATTTTTCTTAGAAAATTTATAGATTCTGATACTTAAATCCCACATAGCTAAGTAAAAGATAATTTTAAGCAAACCTTTAGCATGTTTTATATTATAACCTGATATTCTTGCCAGAACAGTTGGTATCCATCGTGCCAGGGTCAAAAGCTCAGCAAGAGCTTCTGCATTCTCACTGAAAAGAGATATTGAAAACTTATTAAAGCCATTGGCACAAAGTCAAGCTGAAAAGCTGAATTTGTGGAGTTCTTCCCTTGATAAATGGCTATATGAAGAAGTCAAATTCTGCCCTGACTGGTGTGGCTCAGTTGGTTGGAGCATCATCCCGTGCACTGAAGGGTCACAGATTCGATTCCTAGTCAGGGCACACACCCACCCAGGTTGCGGGTTCCACTCCTGGTCGGGGAACATACAGGACAACTAATTGATGTTTCTCTATCACATCAATGTTTCTCTCTTTCCCTCTCCCTTCCTCACTCTCTAAAATAAATAAAAATATTTTTTTAAAAAGAAGAAAAGAAAAAGTCAAATTCCTCCAGATTAACTGCCTATGTGATAGAGCACATGTGCTTAAAAAAGTAGTTTTGGGAGGGAGGGGAATTTTAAAAGTACAAGGAATAAGATTCCACCCATATTCCCATCGAATCACCATTCTTTTTTGTTTGTCTGTCTGTTTTGGTAATCCTGACCAGAAATATATTTTCACATTGCTTTTTCAAAGAGAAAAGAGGGAGGGAAGGAGAGAAATATCTATGTGAGATCTCATACCGACTAGTTGCCTCCTGCATGCTCCCCTACCCGGGAGCAACCTGCAACCCAGATATGTGCCCTTGACTGGGAATCAAACCTGCAACCATTCGGTGCATGGGCCAACACTCTAACCAGAGCCACAACAGCCAGGGCTGGAATCACCATCCCTGTTGCTCAAATAAAAAACTAGGTGTTGCCACTGATTTCTCTGATTCCCTCACACTCCACATTCTAATTTATCAGCTAGTCTCACAGGTTTTGCCTTCTAAATATATCCTAAGTTGATCACCTCTTTCTACCTCCATTATTAACCTAATCCAAGACATATCTGAACTAGTTCAATAAACTAGTGCCTGCTTCCACAAGGGTGTTTCATTATTATATGTGTATGCATCATACAGCAGAACCAGAGGGTTCTTTTAAAAACGTAAATCAGATCAGATCACTCCCCTGTTCAAAACACTCCAATGGTTTCCCATCACACATAAAATATAATCTTAGCTCATTCATAGCCCTTTTTTGATCTGGCTTTTCACTTGCTCTATTCCAACCATGCTGCCTTCTTGCTGTGCCTTGAACATGCTGACTATGTTCCTACCTCAGGGCCCTAGCTCTTTTTTTTTCTTCTTTATATGGATTACGTCTCATTTATTTTTCACAACATCCCCATTAGTTATGAACTTTTTAAAAACTTCTTTATTTTTTAAAGTATTACCTAAGTCTCCTTTTTCCCACATTGACCTCTCCCTAGCCTTTCCCACCCCCCAGAACATGCCCTCACCCCCCTATTGTCTGTGTCCATTGGTTATGCTCATATGCATGCATACAAGTCCTTTGGTTGATCTCTTACCACCCCCCCACCCCCACCTTCCCTCTTAGGTTGGATGGTCTGTTTGATGCTTCTCTGTCTCTGGCTCTACTTTTGTTCATCAGTTTATGTTGTTTATTATATTCCACAAATGAGTGAGATCATGTGATATTTATTTTTCTCTGCCTGGCTTATTTTGCTTAGCACAATGCTCTCCAGATCCATCCATGCTGGTGCAAATGGTAAGAGTTCCTTCTTTTTTTACAGCAGTGTAGTATTCCTTTGTATAGATGTACCAGTTTTTAATCCACTCATCTGCTGATGGGCAGTTAGGCTGTTTCCAAATCTTAGCTATTGTAAATTGTGCTACTATGAACATAGGGGTGCATATATCCTTTCTGATTGGTAGTTATGAACTTTTTTTTTTTACATTTTCTTGCCTTTTTATTTATTTATATATTTTGAAAATAAATCTTTATTGTTCAGATTAATTGTTGTTCCTCTTTTTTCCTCCCATAGCTCCCCTCCACCCAGTTCCCATCCCACCCTCTGCCCTTCCCCCCCACTGTCCTCATCCATAGGTGTACAGATTTTTGTCCAGTCTCTTCCCACACCCCCCACACCCCTTTCCCCCCGAGAATTGTCAGTCCACTCCCTTTCTATGCCCCTGATTCTATTATATTCACCAGTTTATTCTGTTCATCAGACTTTTTATTCATTTGATTTTTAGATTCACTTGTTGAGAGATATGTATTTGTTGTTCATAATTTTTATCTTTACCTTTTTCTTCTTTCTCTTCTTAAAGAATACCTTTCAGCATTTCATATAATGCTGGTTTGGTGGTGATGAACTCCTTTAGCTTTTCCTTATCAGTGAAGCTCTTTATCTGATCTTCAATTCTGAATGATAGCTTTGCTGGGTAAAGTAATCTTGGTTGTAGGTTCTTGGTATTCGTCACTTTGAATATTTCTTGCCACTCCCTTCTGGCCTGCATAGTTTCTGTTGAGAAATCAGCTGACAGTCGTATGGGTACTCCCTTGTAGGTAACTATCTTTCTCTTGCTGCTTTTAAGATTCTCTCTTTGTCTTTTGCTCTTGGCATTTTAATTATGATGTGTCTTGGTGTGATCCTCTTTGGATTCCTTTTGCTTGGGGTTCTCTGCGCTTCCTGGACTTGTAAGTCTATTTCTTTCACCAGGTAGGGGAAGTTTTCTGTCATTATTTCTTCAAATAGGTTTTCAATATCTTGCTTTCTCTCTTCTTCTGGCACCCCCATAATTCAGATGTTGGTATGCTTAAAGTTGTCCCAGAGGCTCCTTACACTATCTTCATATTTTTGGATTCTTTTTTCTTTTCTTTTCTTTTTTTTTTTTTGTAAATATATTTTATTGATTTCTTACAGAGAGGAAGGGAGAGAGATAGAGAGTTAGAAACATCGATGAGAGAGAAACATCGATCAGCCGCCTCCTGCACATCTCCTACTGGGGATGTGCCCGCAACCCAGGTACATGCCCTTGACTGGAATCGAACCGGGGACCTTTCAGTCCGCAGACCGATGCTCTATCCACTGAGCCAAACCGGTTTTGGCTGGATTCTTTTTTCTTTTTGTTTTTCCGGTTGGGTGTTTTTTACTTCTTCGTATTCCAAATCTTTGACTTGATTCTTGGGATCCTCTTGTCTGCTGTTGGATCTCTGTATATTATTCTTTATTTCAGTCAGTGTATGCTTAATTTCTAGTTGGTCCTTTTTTTTTTAAATATATTTTATTGATTTTTTACAGAGAGGAAGGGAGAGGGAGAGGGATAGCGAGTTAGAAACATCGATGAGAGAGAAACATCGATTCAGCTGCCTCTTGCATGCCCCCCACTGGGGATGTGCCCGCAACCCAGGTACATGCCCTTGATCGGAATCAAACCTGGGACCCTTGAGTCCGCAGGCCGACGCTCTATCTGCTGAGCCAAACCAGCTAGGGCTAGTTGGTCCTTTTTCATATCCTTGAGGGTCTCACTAAATTTATTGGCGGTTTCTAGAAAATTCTTGAAAAACCTTATAACCGTGGTTTTGAACTCTATATCCAGTAGTTTGCTTTCCTCCATTTCTGTAATTTGTGATCTGTTTCTTTGTCTCCACATTTTTTATGCTTCCCTGTGTTGATAGAGTGGCTTTCTGTGCTAGGTGTCCTATAGGGCCGTGGCTCAGCCTCCCCAATTACCTGGGGTGGACACTCTTGGTGCACCCCTTTGTGGGCTGTGTGCACAGTCTTGTTGTAGTTAAGCCTTGATTGTTGTAGGTATCACTGGGAGGAAATGACCTCCAGGCCAATTGGCTGTGAGAATCAGCTGTGTCTACAGTGGGAGAACTTCTGTGCTGGAGACACCCTTATGGGGCAAGACTTGCTTCAGCGGGGCTTTAGTGCTCACTGAGTCTGCCCCCTGAGTGTGTCCCTTATGGATATGAGGAGTTGTAATCTGGATGGTCCTACTCTGACCACTGGGTACACTGGCTCTTGGATCTCTAAGGAGGTGCTAATTTAGCCTCTGCCTGAGGCTACCCAGCAGGAGCTACGGAGAGATCTGCAGGTTCCTCTTCCTTGTTTGGGTTTTGGAGGTGCCCAGATGAGGCCCAGCTGTGGAGCAATGCAAGCTGCTGTGGGGCCTTGGGCCTTCTTTTGGAAGTTCTGGGTCTTTCTGACCCAGCTGCAGTTTGTTAGGTAGTTTTAGATCTCAAAGGGCCAGCCCATTCATATGCAAAAGCTCTGCGCACAGCTTGGGTGGGGCCCGGTCTCAGGGAATCAACAGGGCGGAGCAAGCAGCTATGGCTGATCCTCAGTCCTGCCCTAAGAGGCCCCCGGGTCTCAGTGTCCCGCGGTAATCACTGCAAGCACCTCTGAAAGAAAGCCGCCCTCAAGTTCCGCCCACTGCCAGACAGTCCAGTTTCTCCCCGTATGAGTCTGGGTCCCCAGAGACTCGCCCAGAACTGGAGTCAGGGCCGTCGGGAGCTTGTGCCTCCCTCCGGATTGCAAAAGACACCGGCGTCCTCCATTGCCAGCCCCTTTCCACGTGCGCGCTTGAGCCTCCGTACCTTTGCACTTTACTTCCGCACCTCCTCTGAGTCTCAGTGTGCTTTTCTCTTTCCTTCTAGTTGTAGAATTTCCACTCAGCCAGCCTTCCTGTGGTACTGGATGATGTCTGTTTTGTCTTTTAGTTGTATTTTTGAAGTGGTTGTGCAAGGCAGCAATTTCAGGTGTTTACCTATGCCGCCATCTTGGTTTCTCCTTTCGGTAGTTATGAACTCTTAATAATTGCATTTGGAAAATGGTGGTTTGTACTATGAAAACCTGGTTACGCTAGGCCTGGGTTCCTCAGAATCCTCTTCCCAGTATGATTCTGGGCTTGATTTTGCCAGAACAGGAATTTGAATGAGATTTGGAAGGCAGAAATAAAGCAGCAGCCATTACTCTCTGACAGTCATCATGGTTAGATGCAGTTATGAGCAGTCATAAAGGTGTCAGTAGGTTCCAGCTGTCTGTAGTTGCCCACCTCTCCTTCACTCTACCTCTCTGCTCTTTTTGGAATGTCTCATCTCACTGATGTAGCTTCATTAGATGCTTGAATGTGAACCTTCTTAGGCAAGAGCTCACCACAGATTTCTCTACCAGCAACCTACTCACAATCCTATTTCTGCAATTGGACATGCCTACCTCCTCAGATGGACTAATGGGTGGACACCTATCTTCCAATTCCCCCTTTAGAACTTCACTTCCCCAGTGCCTCCCACAATAGTGGTTCAGCTTCCCTCATTGAATCTTGACTGATACGAGGAGATAGGGCCCTGGCTCTTGATAATGCCTGTGTGTGGCATTCTCTTTTCCCAGAGTAGCACTGCTTGTCCTTCCCTTCATTCAAGTCTCTGAGAGAAGCTCCCTGACAACTCTGTCTATAATTAGTCTCATGCATTGGTATGTCTCTAGTCCTTTACTCTGATGCTTTGGTTTTTTTACAGCATTTCTTGCACAACACTTTGTATTTATGTTTACTGTTGGTCTTTCCTCTCTGTAATGTCAATTCCATACAGGCAGGGACTTGATCCAAACTATTATTAACAAGCAAGGGGAACCACAAATAGTGTTATCAAAAAGGACTTTAAAATAGGAATTTGCTTATTTGAATGACAGTGAAGTTAAAATATATAATAAACTGTGCCCAAATTCACATATCTAGGTACAAACTTGATCTAAGAATTCTTTTAGTTCTCAGTGTACTATGACTGATTATGATCATTTTTCTTTAAAAATACTAGTTTATTATTAGTTTTGATAAAGTTTTTATGTGCTCTTAACTTTAATAATCTTAGATTATACTGATGTTGATTTTCTAAAAATAAAAGTGGCAAATAGAATTACATAGGTAAGTTTTATTGTCTAATAAAAATGTTATGTATAATTATGTATTTCAGATCCTAAGTAACAAAGGTGTTACTATAGCTTAAAAAACGTCACAGGATTCAGAGAATTAGTTGTAAGGATCAGTTTAACTTGAGAAAGAATTGCCCTGAAGCACCGTATTCTTAAAGAAGGTGCTGAATGTTCCTGTAGAGCAGCGGTTCTCAACCTGGGGGTTGAACGACCCTTTCACAGGGGTCGCCTAAGACCATCGGAAAACACATATATAATTACATATTGTTTTTGTGATTAATCACTATGCTTTAATTATGTTCAATTTGTAACAATGAAATTGGGGGTCACCACTACATGAGAACTGTATTAAAGGGTCGCGGCATTAGGAACGTTGAGAACCACGGCTGCAGAGAGTAATTCCTATGTTTAAGAATCCTTATTTGGGGAACCATTATGTAAAAAAGGCTAACAAGAAGTTGGAAAATCACTATATTTTATTATGATTTATTTTATCTTTGTTTTCGCCTGTATAGTTAGGTATGGCTTTGGAGTCAGGTCTGGGTTCAAATCCTGGGTCTTTCTTGGGATAAATAAAAACTATTCATAGTCTTCAATTCCTTATCTTTAAATGGAAATAATAGTACCTACGTCATTAGACTTTTTAACAAAATAACCTAGTACAGTGTCTAGAACATATCAATTACTGGGAAAAAGACAGATAAATCGTTCTGATGCCACCATTTTCCAAAAGATGACATTCTATATTCCCACGTGTTGAGTAGATGACAATATCCAAATTAGATTTTCTAATGAATGGAATAGTAGAGAAACAGCTACTTATCGACCCTACTTGTCAAATCTATAACCTTTTAATTCTTTTGTTGTGGAAAAATGTTAAAAGTATTTTATTAACAAAGCCATTTTCTTTTATGTTATCATTATAAATTCAATAAGTTTTTAAAGAAACTAAAATAGTAACAATAAATAGTATTATTATCATCAAGTAGAACAGTGAGAAAAAGAAATACATGAGTGTTCTAGTTTTCATTAAAAACTAATGAATTTGCTGTTAAACTGCAGTTCCAGATAGTCAGAATATAAACTTAGTCTAAATGTTCAAAAACTATCCAAAGATACAGATGAATCAGGTATTTTTTATTTATTTGTATAGTTAACATTTTGCCCATGTCTCTAAAACGCTAACATTTGGATCTGCCAAAAAATAGAATTAAAATTAATACTACAAAGACATTTAGAGGAACCAAACTCCAAGTAGCAAATCTAATGGTGGCAAAGAACTATATGAAAAAAACAAATCTTTGCATCTTTTCTCCTTCTGTGAATGCTGATAGAGATTAAAATTCTATTGCTACTATCTGGAAGTACCAATTCAGTTGGAAGATTTACGTAAAACATAGATTTGAAAAAAAACCCAAAAAACAAAACAAAAAAAAACATAGATTTGAGTAAATGAATATTCCAATTATTTTAGAGACCAAGAATTGGAGCTAATTTTAATCATATTTTCAAGTAGCATGTTATGAAATTTAAAAATATTACTTTAAATACCAAAAAAGAAACTAGTAATCTAACCAAAATATGCATAATGAAAAAATTAAAGACATCTTATTATAAAATTAACCAAAACATAAATTAAAATATACCTGCTTATTGCTCGAGGCTGCAAAGGAATAATGGGGATCACAGTATTGCACAGAGACTTGCAGAGGGGGCAAAGATATTCTCCACTTTCCAAGTCAAAAAGGTCAACATGAATACGCTGCTGAAAGCTCAGTTGTACAGCTTCAAAATATCTGCAAAATTCCAAGACACAGGTCCATTCTCATGTATCCTTGTTCTAATCCAAGTGAGAAAAATCTGAAATTTTGGCCTCAATGTACATCTTTAAAATCCACATGCAAAAATACACAATTACAATTATAGAAGAAATAGGATGCCCATTCTATTGGGGTAAAACTGAAGGATTCAGCAGGGTAGAAAAAGATTTTTAAATTATTTTGCTTAATCATAACTTATCTCCTGCCTCAACAACATGGAGATAGAATGTAGACACTATTTTCTTCAGTTTCCAATGACCAACTGAAGTAGCCATTGGCTAATTAGGAAAATTATGCATTTTAATACAATGCCAAAAGAGTAAAGCCTATACAAAAGATTTCCCAGTAATTACATTTCTGAATTGTTATCTCTTTCAGAGATAGAACTAGAATTTCTTGTCCTATTTTATCTCAAAAGTATGTTTCAGCCCTAGCCGGTTTGGCTCCGTGGATAGAGCAGTGGCCTGCGGACTGAAGGGTCCTGGGTTCGATACTGGTCAAGGGCACATGTCCACGTTCTGGGCTCGATCCCCAGTAGGGGGTGTGCAGGAGGCAGCCAATCAATGATTCTCTCTCATCATTGATGTTTCTATCTCTCTCTCCCTCTCCCTTTCTGTCTGAAATCAATAAAAATATATATTTTTTAAAAAGTATGTTTCACTCTGTTTTGAGGGGAATGAAATTTTTATACAGGATACTGTTTCTTTTACACAAATATTGAGCAACTAATTAGTTTGTGAAGAGCAAGTGCAGCCCGGCTGGTGTGGGTCAGTGGTTGAGTGTCGACCTATGAATCAGGAGGTCACTGTTCGATTCCTGGTCAGGGCACATGCCTGGGTAGCAGGCTCCATCCCCAGTAGGGAGCGTGCAGGAGGCAGCTGATCAATGATTCTCTCTCATCGATGTTTCTATCTCTCACTCCCTCTCCCTTCCTCTCTGAAATCAATTTTAAAAATATAATAATAAAAAAAGAACAAGTGCAAAGGAATCATGAATTAAGTGAAATTTAAGTTTGTAACTTTACACACCAATTTCTAAGAGTGGTAATGTAATGAGTATCATACAAACGAAATTAGTAATTAAAACCACTTCAATTATTCAAACAAGGAAGGAAGGAAAGAAGACATGAGAAAATATGCTTTTTTGTGGCCTTTAGTGAACTTCAATATTCCTAGTTTCTTTCAAGAATATGTCAGAAAGACAACTTACTTCTGCCAGCACACCGCATGCATTACATGACCACAGCTTCCTGTATAAGTTCCATATGCCAAGTCTGAATCCATGAAAAGTGGGTCAAGGGATTCTGGTATAGGAAGACAAAAATGATAGGTATTATATTCATCTCTCCCACAGTCATAAAAATGGGGGTGGGGGGAAGAAGTTATCACATCTAAAATTCTAATCATAAACTTTCTAAGGTATGTGCAAGAAAAGTGTCACACTATCATGATAGCAGAATCTGTATTCTCAATATTAATAAAAAAGAGGAAAATATAAAAATGATTCTAAAATTAGTATGGATTAATGACTAGTTCTATTCTTGATTTATATTTTTATTTTGAACATTAGGTTTAAGTTGCATTATCTTGGTTGTTGAAGTTATTATCTATGACTCAAGCAAATTTACTTTTGTAATTTGACTGGGTAATTTTAAGGGATATTTAGGGGCATTATAATCCACTGGATAAAAGCACACACTACGGGATTCAAAATTTGGTTTCATTACGTACTTATAAGTCATGGCCTTGGGCAATTTACTTCTCTGTGCCTCAGTTCCTTCGTCTATAAAATGGAGCCCATGTTGGTACCTAATTCATAGGGCTATTATATGGATTAAGTGATTAAATACACAGAAAGCACTTATTCTGTGCCTGGCATATGGTAAGTATTCAGTAAATGTTAAAATCAATAGGGTATTTTAAAAATAAAGCTATCTCTTGTTGTGATATAAGTGCAATACATTGGCTAATTAATTTCTTGCCAAGAAAATGCTTACCAGGAACCTGATCATGAGGCAACAATCAGACATATCCACAATGTAAGACACTGTATAAGACTACTGTCTTGCATTCTTCAAAAAAAGTTATTATCAAGGAAAGAAAAAAGGCAAGTGACTATTCTAGATTAAAATAGACTAAAAGAGACACAACTAGAGCAACACATAAAACATGTCTGGATCCTAAATGAAAATGTCTAGTTAATGAACGATGTTTTAAGGGTAGTTGGGGAAATTCAAGTATTGATTTCGTATTAGGCAATATTCCTGAAATGTTATTAATTTTCTTACAGTTATAATGGTATGGTAGTACTTAACGGATTGTCCTTAGTTTTAGAAAATGCATGTGGAAAAATTTAGGGATGAAAAATCATGATACTTGCATCCTACTTTCAAATGATAAGAGCAATGAGAAATGGGGAGGGGAGCAGAGAGAGAGAGAGAGAGAGAGAGAGGGGGCTAACAAGAATTAAAATTAAAAAAATAAAACAAAGCCAGTATGGCACGTAAAGACCCAAGAGTCCATTTTACATATAGGTAAACTGTGATTTGACCAAATAAGGCTAAATACAATCTTGCTCCCAAAGTTCTTCCAGATAGTAGTTTTTCTAATTATATAATATGAAAAGAAATGCTCAAAAGTATATTTATTAAACAATACATACCCCCTGAGAATTCTATGGGTTTCCCCCTGTGCTGGGTTAAGGCGGTGGATTTCTGGACACAGGCCGATAATACCATGGCATTATTTTCTATTTTCACCTCTTGTTCTTCTTGGCAGAGGATGCATGTCAGCACCTCCTTTTCAGTAATAGATGGACCTCGTTTAGGACCCAAAGCAATTCTAGAGTAGTCACTGACTGGTGGGGTGCTACCAAGAGAAACGACCAGAAATGAGGATACATGTTTTGGTCACTTGTATTATATCTTGGTAGATTTTAAGTAATCATAGGGCAAGAACTTTAATAAAAACAAAATAAAAATTATATTTAGTAATATTAGCTTAAAACCCTCCCACCCCCTGATATTTCTGGCTTTTATTAGTAAATTTGCTTATTATAAAGTACATTTTGTGTTGCTAAGTGCAAAAAGAGCAGATCACAAAGTAGAATGTACCAATAAGCTAGGTATCTGTTTTTACTCTGATTATAAAAGTAAAACATACTTATTAGGAATATTTAGAAAATCTAGAAAAGTATAAAGAAGAAAGTAAGATGCATTATATTCTCACAACCTAGAAATAATTACTTGTGTATTTCTTTCCAGTCTTTCTATTTAGAACATTTTTACATAATTAAGATCATATTACATATATACATTTGCATACTGCTCTTATTCCCTTATATTTCAATATTTTATGTCATTAAAATGTCTTTAGAAACTTTATTTTTAAACGGCTGCACAGTACTCTTACTATTTGTGCTTTAATAGTTTTATCCATTCCCTCTTATTAGTAATTTAAGTTTCTATTCTGTTTTGGTAGCTATTAAAAATGTTACACTTTAAATGATTTACCAATTCTTACGGTCAATGTGTGCAATAATCTATAATAATAAAAGGGTAATATGCTAATTAGACTGTCCTTCTGGACAAAGCCACAGCAGGCAGGGGCCGCGGCAGAGGCCCCCAGCTGCAGAGGTGGCAGACAGGGTCCGGGGCCAAGGCCCTTGCCCGAATTTTGTGCATCGGGCCTCTAGTAATGTAATAATAATAATAGTAAATATTTACTAAGCACTAATTGTGATGTGAGACACACTTTCAAATTCTTTACATTATGTTAACCCATTTAATCCTTCCAACAACCCTCTGAGGTAGGTACTGCTGTTACCTCCATTTTTCAGATGAAGAAACTGAGGCCAAAGATATTAAGAGACTTACCCAATGACGCATCACTAGGAAATTGCAGAGCCAGGATTTAACCCAAGTGGTCTGACTTCCTAGGACATGCTCTGAACTACTCTGCAATACTACTATCTGTACAAGAAGCTCTCTAAAATGTCGTAGATCATTCAATAAATGGGGAATAATTTAAATGTTCATTATCAATGTAAATGGAATTACATAATACAGAATACTATGCAGTTTTTAAAAGGTGGGTCTCAGCTAGGTGTGGCACCACCTCCTAGAAGGCATCCAGCAATATGTGGGTAAGGTTTAGTTTTTGGTTATCATAAGGACTAGGGGACACCACTAGTGTTTAGTGGATGAGGGACCCGAGATGCTAAATGGCCTGCAATTCATGGAGCATGAAAAAGAATTGCTGCCCAAATGCCAAGACTGGTCAACAGTCTAACAACATATATAAATTTCCAAAACATACTATCATGTGCAAAGTTGCAGAATATGTACATAATGCCATATACTATGCAAATAAAACAAAAGGCTGAATGACACTATATGATTCCTATGGCTGCATATATTCGTTGTGTAATAGCACAGTAAAAAACTATGACAAGGTCTATATAAAATTTTTATCTCTGAAAAAGGGCAGAAAGGGGTCCAGGGTTTGGGTAAGTGCTCAAATAGAACTTCAGCTTTAACTCTATTATTTGATTTTTAGAGGAAAGTGAATTAATATAACTATGTAATTGTTTTTGTTTTAAAAATGTAATACTATATTTGTGACTCTGGGATAGGAAAAGCCTTCTTTTTTTTTCACTTTTTTTTATTTTTTATTTTTCGCTAAAAGTATTACAAAGGGTATTACATAAGTGTCCTTTTTTCCCCCCCGCCCTTGACAAACCCCTGCCCTCCCTTACCCCCCAGTGTCTTATGTCCATTAGTTATGCTTATATGGATGCATACAAGTCCTTCGGTTGATCTCTTACTCCCCTCCCTCCTGTCCCCAACCCTCCCTGGCCTTCCACTGCAGTTTGACAATCAGTTTGAG
>NW_005871157.1:2738791-2823376 GCF_000147115.1 Myotis lucifugus
GATCATGTGGTATTTTTCCTTCATTGACTGGCTTGTTTCACTTAGCATAATGCTCTCCAGTTCCATCCATGCTGTTGCAAATGGTAAGAGTTCCTTATTTTTTACAGCAGCATAGTAAGGAAAAGCCTTCTTAAACATAATATAAAATGTTAAAACTCAAAAAGACTAATAAATCTGTTTTATCAAACATTGAAACTTCTCTATGGCTAAACCTTCATAATTAATGTTAAAAGAAACAGGAATATGAAAAAACACGCAACAAGTTTAGTATCCATAATTTTAAAGGGACTTCTATAAATCAATAAGACAAAAGCAACACACTCAATAGATGGGCAAAGGGATAATAACAGGCAATTCCTGGAAGACAAAATGTAGCAGGCTAGTGAACTATCATATGAAAAGATATCCAAACTGGTATTAACTAGTAATCAGGAAAATTTGGTCTGACACCAATTTTGATTATATCCAACATTTACAAGTACCGATATATTAAGTATTGGTGAGAATGAGGAAAATAGACACTCTCATATACTGTTGGGAGTAGAAATTGGTAACACTACTTTGGAGGGAAACATGGCAGTATCTATTAAAATTTTAAATAATTATGACTTAGCCCTTTCACTTATTAGATTCCACCCTTGAGAAGTACTTGTACAATTGCACAAGGGGGCACATAAAAAATGTTCTGCACACACACATGTTGTTTACAATAAGAAAAAGTTTGGAAATAAGGGGAAAACTTAAATGTCCAAAGTAAACATTGTGAATATATTCACAGTATAGAAAACTATGCAGCAGTCTTAAAGAATGATGTAGACTCTATACTATACATCTATATATATTGACATGAAAAAAATTATAAAACAGTGAGGGGGAAAAGCAAGCTGCAAAACAAAAGGTATGCTAAAATAAAAATAAGCCACTAAAAAACACAAGACTCATTATTTCTTTATGTACACCTGTTAATAAATGGTTGAAAACAAAAGAAGAGGTCTAGAACAAAAATTAGGTATAGCAATGGTTATCTGTGAAGAAAAATCAGGAATATAGAGAATGGTCAAAGGGGACTTATTAATTTGAGTTGTTTTTAATGAGAGCACATTCATAATCTTTGTGCAATCAATCAGGCAATAAAAAGAAATAATGAAAGCATTAAAGCCATTAATTAACCCTGAATACATTTCCTTGTTTTGATAAATATACAGTACTCTTTTCCATTACTTTCTAAATAGTACATTGTTAATATGTAAAACTAGAGAGTTGGGAGTTTCTGCTTATTGTTTTAAAGTTTTGTATTAATTTCTAGTGTTATTACCACAGTCAGCCAAGGATAGCTCACCTTCATATCATTTTTTAAAAAAATCTTTAAAATATACAGTCATCATTGTTTGTAGTTTGCTAGCATGCTCAGCTTCAGGATTACAGACACATTATGTGGAGTATAATGTTTCTACTGTTACTGCAAAACAATTTCCCAAAAGTATCCACAATACAAATTATTTTAAAGAGTTGTGAAAGCTTGTTTTTAAAAATAAGGATAGGAAGTATTCACAATATTTTAAATTGGAATGTTTTTCAAACTACCATTATTTTGCCTCCTCCCTTTTCTGATTGTATCTATATATACAGCCCACAAACCATGACTCTCAAAAGGCTAATCGATGATAATGCTCTTTTTCCCAAGAGCATACCATAGTCAGGACTCAGAAAACCAGACTTACATATTCCCATTCCAATGTGCTATCTATGACAACTATATGCGTTGTCTTCTATCTCTTTAAGAAAAAAATAAAAATATAAACCACCTTTTTGTGAAGGATTTTTTTCAATCTGTAATAATTGCAATCATTATTAGAAACTAGAGGCCCAGTGCATGAATTTGTGCACAGGTGGAGTCCCTCAGCCTGGCCGGCGATCGGGGCTGACTGGGGCCGTCTCACCCAGTCCCGATTGGGGCCGGCTGGCCAGGGGACACGACCACGGGAGGTTGGCCAGCTGAGGGGAAGCACTGCGGGAAGTTGGCCGGCCGCAGGAGGCTGGCTGTGGGAGCGCACTGACCACCAGGGTGCAGCTCCTGTATTGAGCGTCTGCGCCCTGGTGGTCAGTGCGCATCATAGCGATCAGTTGACTGATCCTTCAGTCGCTTAGGCTTTTATATACATAGACTAGAGGCCTGGTGCATGAAATTTATGCATGGCCAGGGAGAGGGGGTGCCTTAACCCATCCTGCACTCTCTCCAATCTGAGATTCCTTGGAGGACATCCCTCTCGCAATCCAGGACCGTTGGCTCCTAATTGCTCGCCTGCCTACCTGCCTGATTGGCCCTAACCCCTCTGCCTGCCTGCCTGATCGCCCCTAACCATCTCTGCCTGCCTGATCGCCCCTAACTGCTCCCCTGCCGGCCTGATCGCCCCTAACTACCTCTGACTTGGCCCCCGCACCTGGGAACCAGGCTTTCCTCCTCTGGCTGGCTGCAGGCACCTGGGACCTGTGCTTCCCTCCCTCTGGCCAGCTGCAGGCACCTGGGACCTGGGCTGGCTTTGCCTGGGCTGGGCCCCAGGTGTCCAGGACTATGGGTGGCTTTGCCTGGCTGGCTGCAGGCGCCTGGGGCTGTAGACGGCTTCACCTGGGCCAGCCACAGCCACAAGCACCCGGGCCTGGTTTTGTCAGGGAGGACGTCCAAAGACGTCCAGTCTAATTAGCATATTGCCCTTTTATTAGTATAGATAATAAAAATGGTGTGGAATATATAAACTCATATGTAAATGTGTATCTAAAAAAGCCCATGTATATAAGACAACAGGAGTCAATTTCTATTACTTCTGTTCACATCTTCCTATCTTTTTGTCTTAAAAATAGTGTAATTTCTTACTATAAAATGTATTTGGAAAAAACGTTATTGGAGTGAATATGTACTTTTCTTCCTAAAACGGATTTGCTAATCTTTAGTTTTGCTTTGTTTTACCTCTCTTCCTCCATAATGGAGTCCTCTTTTCCAGACATTTCTGATGTACTATCATACATGAGTTTGTGAGTTTCAATGAAGTTTTTCTGTAAGGCAGACATTTGAGCCATGATCTTCTGGCGGTGCAGCCTAGCAGCTTCAGCTTTTCTTTTCCGTTCTGCTTTTTCTTTATCATGAGTAATCTGTGTATGATGAAACCACAAAAATTAGGTAAAAGCTAGTGTTATAATTTGCATATACTGTTCAGCCAGGCAAAATTTCCTAGAGTAACAGTCTGATAAAATTGATTACCCCACCCCTTAAGCCTATATTCAAACTTAAGTCTAAAAATTAGCATACTTTCCCATCATATCATGCAACTAATTGCTTCTTTGGTTACTTTAATAATTTAATATAAAGGCCAAATACTTTAAATACCTAATAAACTGTCTTTTATACTCAATGCAGGTACATCAAGAAAAATATTAAATGAAACAAAATTTTGAAATCATTTGTTAATCATTGAACCACTGACATTTAACCAATTTAAGCCAATCTGATGATGTTCAACAGTTACTCTTAGACCTGAGGTTAAGACTAAGATCTTGAACAATATTATTGAGATGTACTGGCATTTTTAAAAAATTAATCTTTATTGTTGAGATTATTACGGATGCCCCTCTTTATTCCCCCATAGCTCCCCTCCACCAGTTCTCACCCCACCCCAGGCCCTCGCCACCCTGTCTGTGTCCATAGGTAATGCATACATGCATATAAGATCTTTGTCTAATCTCTTCCCAGACCCCCAGCCCCCCAACACACACACACACACACACACACACACACACACACACCCTTCCCTCTGAGAACCGTCAGTCTGTTCCATTTCCATGCCCCTGGTTCTAATTCCATTCACCAGTTTATTTTGTTCATCAGATTTTTTGTTTGATTTTTAGATTCAATTGTTGATAGATAGGTATTTGTTGCCATTTTGTTGTTCATATATTTTATCTTTTTCTTCTTCTTCCTTTTCTTAAAGAATACCCTTCAGCATTTCATATAATACTGGTTTGGTGGTGATGAACTCCTTCAGCTTTTTCTTGTCTGTGAAGCTCTTTATCTGACCTTCAATCCTAAATGATAGCTTTGCTGGGTAGAATAATCTTGGCTGTAGGTTCTTGCTATTCATCACTTTGAATATTTCTTGCCACTCCCTTCTGGCCTGCATAATTACTGTTGAGAAATCGGCTGACATTCCTATGGGCACTGCCTTGTAGGTAACTAACTACATTTCTCTTGCTGCTTTTAAGATTCTCTCTTTGTCTTTTGCCCTTAGCATTTTAATTATGTGTATCTTGGTGTGGTACCCTTTGGGTTCCTCTTGTTTGGGGTTCTCTGCGCTTCCTGGACTTGTAAGTTTATTTCTTTCACCAGGTAGGGGAAGTTTTCTGTCATTATTTCTTCAAGTAGCTTTTCAATATCTTGCTCTCTCTCTTCTTCTAGCACCCCCATAATTCGGATGTTGGTACGCTTGAAGTTGTCCCAGAGGCTCCTTATATTATCTTCATATTTTTGGATTTTTTCTTTTTGCTCTTCTGGTTGGGTGTTTTTTGCATCTCCATATTTCAAATCATTGATTTGATTCTTGGGATCCTTTAGTCTACTGTTGAATCCCTGTATATTATTCTTTATTTTAGTCAGTGTATACTTAATTTCTGACTGGTCCTTTTCCATTTTTTTTGGCATTCTCACTAAGATCCTTGAAAGTCTAAGTACCTTGGAGATTTCTAGAAGATTCTTGAGTAACCTTATAACTGTGTTTTTGAACTCTATATCCAGTAGTTTGCTTTCTTCCATTTCTTTCATTTGTGATGTTTCTTTGTCTCCACATTTTGGCTGCTTCCCTGTGTTTGTTTCTATGTATGGGGTAGCTGCTAAGTCTCCTTGAGTTGATAGAGTGGCCTTGTGTAGTAGGTGTCCTATAGGGCCCAGTGGCTCAGCTCCCCAATCACCTGAGGTGGACACTGTAGGTCAGTGGTCGGCAAACTGCGGCTTGCCAGCCACATGTGGCTCTTTGGCCCCTGAGTGTGGCCACGAAGTTTCAATCGCACTGTACATGCACGTCCACATGTGGTATTTTGTGGAAGAGCCACACTCAAGGGGCCGCAGTTTGGCGACCACTGCTCTAGGTGCACCCCTTGCTGTAGTTGAGCCTTGATTGCTGCTGGCATCACAGGGAGGAATTGACCCCCAGGCCAATTAGCTGTGGGGACCAGCTGTGACTACAGTGGGAGAGCTGCTGTGCAGGAGACAACCTTATGGAGCAGGATTTGCTTCAGTGGGGCTTTGGTGCTCACTGAGTCTGCCCCTTGAGTGTGTCGTTTATGGATGTGAAGAGTTGTAATCTGGTATAGTCTCACACTGACCACTGGGTACACTGGTTCTTGGGTCTCCAGGGAGGTGCAAAGTCAGCCACTGCCTGGGGCCATCCAGCAGGAGCTACAGAGATGTTTGTAAGTGCCCAGACAAGGCCCAGCTGTGAAGCAAGGCAGGCTGGTAATAGGTTTGAGCTCCCTGACCCAGCTGCAGCTTGTTTGACAGGTTTTTAGCCTGAGAAAAGGCAGGCCATTCATATGCAAAAGCCGCTGCACAGCTTGGGTGGGGTTGTAAGTTGGGTGGGGCGGGGCATAAGGGAATCACCAGGTGGAGCAAACAGAAATGGCTGCCAGTCAGCCCTGCAACCACGGAGGTCCCTGCATGAGAATAATGACTGACGCGAACACCTCCGTCTGGAAGAAAGCTGCCCTCGAGTTCCTGCCCTGATGCCAGACAGTGCAGTTTTCCCTGTATGTGTCTGGATCTCCAGATCCTCACCCGGCACTGGAGCTCAGAGGAATCTCACACTTTGTAAATTCAGTTCGTGGTGCTGGCCTTTTAAGAGGAGCAGTTGGGTCTCCAGCAGCCTGTGTGTCACTCAGCCCCAAGCTGCACTGGTTTTTACAGTGCGTAGGGCTGGGCGTCTGGTGTAGGGCTGGGACCCCTTGCTCCTTCGGGCGGCCTTCGCAGAAGCAATTTCTCTCCCAATTAAAAAAGTGGCACACATGGGTGCTGGACCTGCCCCTTCTTCGCCTGTGCACCTCCTACCAGTCTCAGTGTACTTTATTCTTTATTTCTCTAGTTGTAGTACTTCCATTCAGCCAGTTTTCTGGTGGTTCTGGATGATGGTTGTTCTATATTTTAGTCGTAATTTTGATGTGGTTGTGGGAGGTAGCGAGTACAGTCATTTGCTTACGCTGCCATCTTTTGTACTGGTATTTTTTATTGTGTATTCTAACTTAAGCCCAGTGTTTTCCTTTTATAAAGGATATTTAATAAATAAAAATAACATTCTAATTTTAAGATTAAAATAATCAAAACCTGATTCATTATATTAAGAAAATTCATAACCTAAATATTACTATTTCACTGAATCTAAAATGTACCATTGTCGATGTTCCACTAAGAATGTGGCTGATTAAATTATAAGAAGCTACTGATTGTAAGACATATACCAATATCAGATATTAAAAGTTTTTAAATTAATGAAGTATTTCCAACAGAGCTCCACTACACATCTATTTCCTCTGACTTTGTATTATATTGGATAACTACATGTCAAGTACCACTAATCCCTGCAATACAGAAGCTTAATGAGCCCTGGCCAGCATGGCTCAGTGGATAGTGTGTTGGCTTGCACACCAGATGGTCACAGGTTTGATTCCCAGTCAAGGGCACATACCTGGGTTGCAGGATCGATTCTGCCCTCAGTCGGTGTGTATGTGGAAGGCAACCAATTGATGGGTCTCTCTCATGTCGATGCTTCTCTCTCTCTCCCTTTCTCTCTCTCTCTCTCTCTCTCTCTCTCTCTCTCTCTCTCTCTCTCTCCCCCGGCATCCCCCATCCCTTCCACTTTCTTTAAAAATCAAAGGAATAAAATATCCTCACTCCTTGGATAAGGATTTAAAAAAAGAAGCAGCTTAATGAACAACAGAAAATGGACATCTCATGTACTTTACAATAGGTTCCTTCTAACAAAAAGAAGCAGTTCCTTTATATCAGCAAAGTTCAAAGACAGAGATGAATGTCACCATTATTATAATGTTATTACCTCATCGTTCCTAATAGATTCTGATCCTGATGCAGTTGCTACAATTAAACAAGATTTTTCTCTTAATCGCTTCACTGTGTCAAACATCTGAAAAACAAATAAAATGTTAAAAGATTTGGTTGCACTGATCAGGAAAAGAAAAATTCACTAATCTGATTTTGTCAAGTATCCAAATTTCTTTGACTTAAACCACACACACACACACACAGTGACTCCTAACTGTGACAAACACCTCCCTTATTTGATTAGCAATGGAGCTAAAGAGGAGGTTCCAGGAAGCAAAATAAACTGACTCAATCTGCAGGTGTTACCATACCTCTGCTTTTGCCAGGGAAAATAAAGAATTTAATTCTTTATATTTACATATCCTATCTAATAAAGAGGGAATATGCTAATTGAACATCACACCCTCACAAGATGACAGCGTCCACAGCCAATAAAGAGGGAATATGATTATTGACTGTCACACCCTCAAAGATGGCGGTGCACAGTCCCCTCAGGCCCGCCGGGGCAGCAGGCATGCAAAACAGCTGGGCCTGCTCCCAGGTGGGTCCCGCAACTCTGTGCGCCTGCCTCCGGAGTCGCCCAGTCCCCAGCCGCCCAGGGCCAGCCTGAGGTGCAGGCAAGCCTCAGATGGCGGCTGCCCGTCGCCTTCCCCTGATCACCAGGTTGCCTCCCACCCCTGAGGGCTCCCGGACTGTGAGAGCGGGCAGGCCAGCCTGAGGGACCCCCCCCCCCTCAGGTGCACCAGGCCTCTAGTCTTCTCATAAGAGGCAATCCTGTTATATACAAGGTTGCTGTTTCCTACTTTTCATTTTCACTTAATCATTTATCTTCAGAGGTGTTTCCACAACAGCTATCTTATTCTTCATACCAAATATCAGGTTCCAACAATACGAAGGTATAAATTTACTGATAGTTTGAAGGAGCCTCAATCTCATGTGGAAAAATCTCCCACAAGAAACTTACAACACAACTTTACATTATGCATTTGGAGAAAATACCTAATGTTTATAAGAGCAAACACTTATGCTTTTTGTATATTTTGACAATGAACTTTGGTATTTCAACCAAAACTAAATTTTCAGGAATAAATCTTCAATTTATAACATCTTATCTGTAGAATATAAATGTTGGATTAAATGATAGTTCAGTTTACTTTCTTAATAAAGTTAGAATAGTTAACTACTTCTCTTGTTTCTGTTTTGATTTTGTACTTTAAATTATTATGTTGGTAAATTTAACTCAAATACAAAATATTCATGAAATCTACTTCAAGAAAAATCTTAATAACATCTTTATCTTACAGTTACATATCCAATTACATTAAGCTTGCTTAAGGAGTGTCTGATCCTATATAATAAAACCCTAATGTGCACATGGACCAAATGGTCGCTATGACAAGCACTGAATACCAGGGGGCAGATGCTCAACGCAGGAGCTCTGGTCAGCCAGAAGCCAGGCTCACAGCTGGCGAGCGCAGCAGCGATGGCAGTAGGCTCTCCCACCTCCGCTGAAGATGGGCAGTAGGGAGCAAGAGCCCCGGAATGCGAGAGGGATGTCTGCCTGCCGACTTAGGCCCAGTAGGCAGACATCCCCCAAGGGGTCCTGGACTGCGAGAGGGCACAAGCCGGGATGAGGGGTCCCCCCCCCCCCAGTGCAATAAATTCGTGCACCAGGCCTCTAGTTACATAATAAAAAGGGCAGACTTCTTGAAGTACAAATCAGTACAAAGATCTCCATTTGATATGAATGTGGAAAAAATAATTCTATATTCTAATTATAAAACAATTATCTAGCTGATAACATCAGGATATTTTAATAAATACAGTGAGGGGAAACCCCATAACCTTGGTTTCATGTTTCCATGTGGAAGGTTTTCCGTTAAAGAAATATTCCTGGCCTCTATCCATAACCCCTTATACACTCCTTCCCAAAGGCACAGCTATCCACCCAATAGTTCAAGCTCCAAATCCAGAAGTCATCTTTGACTCCTTAATTTCCCCTTCCAACAAATCTATCAGCAAGTACAATAGATTCTACCATCAAATTACACCTTAATCAGTTTAGCTTCTCGGCATTTGCATCCTAGTCTAAGTCATACTTACTTCTACCACGTTTACTGCAATAATCTTTTAATGGTTTCCCTGATTTTATAATTGTCCCTTATAATCCATTTACCCCACAGCAGAGTGATCTTGTAAAAATATAGATAAGATATTGTCACTTAAAATCCTTCAATGGTTTCCCACTGTACTCAAAAGTAAAATCCATCGCCGAAACCGGTTTGGCTCAGTGGATAGAGCGTCGGCCTGCGGACTGAAGTGTCCCAGGTTCGATTCCGGTCAGGGGCATGTACCTGGGTTGCGGGCACATCCCCAGTGGGAGATGTGCAGGAGGCAGCTGATCGATGTTTCTCTCTCATCGATGTTTCTGACTCTCTGTCTCTCTCCCTTCCTCTCTGTAGAAAATCAATAAAATATATTTAAAAAAAAAAAAGTAAAATCCATCACTTTACCCTGACCCAGTGATGGTGAACCTATGACACATGTGTCAGAGGTGACAAATGAACTCATTTTTTGGGTTGATTTTTCTTCGTTAAATGGCATTTAAATATATAAAATAAATATCAAAAAATATAAGTCTTTGTTTTACTATGGTTGCAAATATCAAAAAATTCCTATATGTGACACAGCACCAGAGTTAAGTTAGGGTTTTTCAAAATGCTGACACGCCAAGCTCAAAAGGTTCTCCATCACTGCCCTGACCTGTAAGTTCCTATAATGACCTGGCTGCTGGCTGCCCCTCTGACCTTGTTGCCTATCTCCCTCTCCCTCTCCTCATTGTACTCCAGTCATGCTGCCCTTCTTTCTGGTCACCTTAGAGCTTTAGTTTTGCTGTTCCCTCTTTCTAGAGTGCTTCCCCAGATTCTTATGACTGGTTTCATGTCATTCAGTTCTAATGTCATCTCCCAAAACAGACCTTTTCTGATTACCCATTTAAAGTTACCCCCTATTCATGTGAATTATCCTGGTATTTTCTTATTTATTGTCTTCATCTCAGTTAGTCTATAAGCTCTATGATAGCAAGCACCTTATCTGTCTTGTTCAGAGTCTAGCAATGAGTACAGCACATAGTTGGATTCAATACGTTAACTGAATAACACACATGAATACATTTTTTTTTAACTCCACTAAAACATAGAGAAAATAGAATTACTAACATGAAAACATAGGAGTAAGCATAAAAAAACAGAAGTAGCCCTGATCAGTTTGGCTCAGTGGATAGAGTGTCGGCCTACGGACTGAAAGGTCCCAGGTTCAATTCCAGTCAAGGGCATGTACCTTGATTGTGGGCACATCCTCAGTAGGAGGTGTGCAGGAGGCAGCTGATCGATGTTTCTCTCTCATCGATGTTTCTAACTCTATATCCCCCTCCCTTCCTTTCTGTAAAAAATCAATAAAATATATTAAAAAAACAAAACAAAAAACAAAACAGAAGTAAATGACTTCACAAGAATATAGTGGTTTAATTTTAGAGGCAAACAGAGGATTCTTCTCTTTTAAAGAATTATATTTTTTATTGATTTCAGAGGGAAAGGGAGAGGGAGAGAGATAGAAACATTAATGATGAGAGAGAATCATTGATGGGCTGCCTCCTGAACACCCCCTACTGGGGACTGAGCTCGAAACCTGGGCATGTGCCCTTGACTAGACTCGAAACTGGGACCTTTCAGTCCACAGGACGACATTCTATCCACTGAGCCAAACAGGCTAGGGCGCAAGTAGAGGATTCTTAAATAATTAAACCAAGAAATAACCAGTTATTTTCCAGGTTTACCTGGAGTATCCATGTTATCATGTCCTTCTGGCCTTCTAACTGGGGAATTCCTTTGAGTTTTTCCAAAAGCATTTGTATATTCTGAGCATTCATGGCCGAACTTCCTAATCCTTTTTTAAAACACAAAAAGTACATGTCACAAGTAAATAAATTGCTTCATAATTATTTATATATTATAACTTATAGCTAATATTATTCAATGGATAAGCAAAGTTTGCAATCAATCCCTTAAATACATTAAGTTTTTAATGGAAGAATCTGCAATTACAGGAAGTACGAAGTACTGAATTAAACAACTTCAAAACTTGAATTTACTTTAGGTCTCTCTTGCTCATTGTCCCTTGGGGCTGGTAAGTGAAAGCTAATCTTACTGATCTGTCTCTTGCCTTTCCTCCACATGTTTCATGTTTGGTAAAAGTACTTAAATAAGAACCAAAGCTCCAAAAATATGAAAGTGGGAGCTGTTATATATCCATAAACTAAATAGATATATGATGTCTTCAATGATCTAAAAAAAAACCTGTGTATAAATAGAAATAAGATGCTTTTCTCCTTTTGGTCTTATAAGCAATATGCCGGGAGTGTGCTTTGAAAAAACTCTTAATCAGGTAGCATTTAATAAAAATCTAATCTAAACTTATTCTGTTCTTCTAGGTTGAAGACAGTACATACTTGAAGCCTTGTGGTAGAAGTCAAAGGTCACTTCTTCCTCAGGAGCTTTCTGAAGCTGCTGCTTTTCTTCTAGTAACCCCAACGCCAGAATATGAAATGCCTACAGGAGAAATATAGGAGAAGATCTTTATGATTGTCCTTCTTCAGGTAAATATATTTTAAACGGATGGATAAAAATAAGCAATCTGATAGGTAAAAAATGGGCAAAGGTTACAAACTAGAAGTTTACAGAGAGAGAAATGATAAGTACACATACGAAAAATGTTCAACCTCACTTAATAATAAATAAGTGTGAGGTGAAGCAAGATCATCCTGTTTTTCCCCTACAAGAGTGGCATTTTTACCATTTAGTAAAATACAAAACTGGTAAAGGTGTCGAGAAGCAGGCACTTTTCACCACACTGATGATGGGAAAGTAAACCGATGTAACATTTTTGGAAGCCAATTTGACAATATCTATAAAAAAATGTGAAGGTACAGACCCAGTATACTAGGAATTAGTATGATAGATAAACTCACTTAACTATACAAAGATATTTATATAAGGATGCTCATTTTAGTGTTCTCTGTTATACAAAGACCTAAAAGCAACCTAATGTCTCTTAATAAGAGACTGGTTAAATGCATTACAGATATGCCTACAATAGAATCTGTAGCTTTAAGATTGAAGTAGGCTTATATGCACTAATGTGGAATAATTTCCAGAAGATACAAACCTTTAACAATGCTTACTTCCTAGGAATAGCACTGAGAGTTAGGAAGAGAAATGTTAACTTTGATTTCAAATATATCTGGTATGGTATGAAATCTTTTTATTGCCATTTATTTACCATTGTTATAACAAAAATTAAGATACACATACAGTATGACAGCATTTAGAACCTGCAGGCCAACAATAGCTAAGAAAAAAAGAAAATTTAGCCTAGATCTGTCTGTCATCAAGTCTTTATTACACTGTCTCTTCATAATACAAGTGAAATAAAAAAAATATATAGAAAATTATGACACAATAATAACTTGGAACTTTATTATCAGCAGGAGCAGGCTATCCTATATAATAAAAGGCTAATGTGCAAATCAACCAAATGGCGGAACAACCAGTTGCTATGACGCGAACTGACCACCAGGTGGAAGATGCTCAATGCAGGAGCTGCCCCCTGGTGGTCAGTGTGCTCAGGGGGAGTGCTGCTCAGCCAGAGCTGGGCTCAGACCTGGCAAGTGCAGCAGCGGTGGCGGGAGCCTCTCCTGCCTCCATGGCAGCCCTAAGGATGTCCGACTGCCAGCTTAGGCCTGCTCCTCAGTCAGACATCCCCCAAGGGCTCCTGGACTGAGAGAGGGTGCAGGCTGGGCTGAGGAACCCCCCCACCACTGAGTGCATGAATTTCGTGCACCAGGCCTCTAATATATATATATTATATATATAAAATAAATGGTTCCCAGAAGTAAGGATACTAAAAACATGATGATGTGTCACTAAGAAAATCTGTGCCACACCTAAGCTTTTTTTTTTTTTTAACATGTTTTTATTGATTTCAGAGAGGAAGGGAGAGGGAGAGAAACATCAATCATGAGACAGAATCACTGATCTGCTGCCTGCTGCACGCCCCACTCTGAGGATCAAGCCCGCAACCCAGGCATGTGCTCCAACCAGGAATCGAACCATGACTTCCTGGTACATAGGTCAATACTCAACCACCGAGCCACACCAGCAGGGCACACCTAAGCTATTTTTAATGACCTCTGTGTCTCAGGTGCACTAGTTGTGATTCTGACTCAAGTAATATTTGAGGTTTACATACCATCTGGAGCATCCCTTCAGTCCACAAGTTAGAATCTGTGTCTAATGCCCGCTCAAATATGGTCCTGAGAATGTACATCATGATATCACAATTTAGAAGGTTAATCACTTTGCTGAAAGCAGGACAGAATTCAGGAGGTGGTGGTGGTGGTAATGCTACAGTAGAAGGGAGATGGATGGCAGAAGAGACAAACAGGTACATTTTTATTTGGGTTATTCTACATGCTAAATTGCAAATGTCAAAGTCATATATTACATGCGAAAACAACACAATTTTTATTACCTTTAAAGCACTAAAAACATTAATGTCAAGAGAAATATAAATCACTATGTCAATCACCCAAAATAAACTCCATTTGCTATAAATTTAAAATTATATCACCACTGAGGTGGGCCATATCTTAAAATGTGAACAAGAAACAAAGGGTTCTTTGCACTTGTATTAGTTGCCCACACTAAATAAACAAGAAACAAACCACTATATACTCAGCTGATAATAAAACCACAGGAAATAGTCAAAATGAGTCAATTCAGAATCTCACTTTTTACCTTCATCTTTGTTTTCTTGTTTTCTCTTTTTCTTCTGCATATGTTCAGCCTATATATTAAAAAAAAGAAAGAAAAAGAAAAAGAATACAGTCTATCTTTAAATATACTGCTTGGCAAGCATGACACAAATGGAATACTTTGAAGCAAGCAGGAAAGTTCCACCAACCTACCAAAATATTTTATATACTGAGGTATGTATTCAAAATGCTACCTTGTTCCAGAAGCAAAATGGTTGTACTAGGAAAGTCTCTGCAAAATAAATGGGTAATATCCTTCCTCAAGAATTTAGTGCCCATTCTTTCAGTCAACAATATTTACTTATTGTCTTTTTCTTGTATAATATAGAAAATTTGGATATTAACTGTACACTAGATAACATTATTGATTCCATTTTAATTTCTTGGATGAAATAATGGCCTCTATTAATAAAAACGCGTATGAAACTACAGAAAACCCAGAAATTTTTCCGTGGAGTTAAAAAGCATTTTAGCTTTATTTTCTGAAGAGGATATCTTTTCCTACCTTGCTATGCTGTGTTTTGGAGTAATGATAAAAGTACATATTGAAGTCTTTCAATGATTCATCTTTTAGTTCATAAACTCCATGGCCTGATACACCTGGTTTCCTAAATAAATAAAAAATACAGAGATGAACTGCAGTTGTCTTGAAGAATAGAATACAGACAAAATAAGAACCTAAAAAGTAATCTAAAAGTCAAAATCTAGCAGAAAAAAAACGTAATTATATCTCACTCAGCTGGCTTAAACTGAAATGACAAATTCATTCCAATATTAAAACTAAAAACATACACTGTATGCTCAAAGTCCTGATAATGGCTAAACTGTGTTTCATAATTATGAAATTCAAACAAATCTAAGGAAGTTTATTTTATACTACCTATAATTGATTCCATGACCTTTTTAAGTTCCTAAGGATTCTTTTTTAGCCTCTGAAACCTAATGGTTGTCTGTTCAACTAAAGCACATTGTGTTATCTAAGGTCAAATCTAAAAATGGTAGTGAGACATCATGTCCTCAACAAGTTGTAGATAAAAAATATAGTGTTGAGTCCTCTATACAGCAGTGTAAGGAGAAGCATCAAGGCCAAACGGAGTACACCATATTTGCTCTGCACTTTAATAGCTTTTTGTTTCTATCTAATTCTTAACTTAAATGTTTAACTGAACATTATTAAAGTATTTAAAAAGCTACATCCTATTTTTAAATTATTTGAAACTAGTAATGTATCTATAAATACAATACTATAACAAGTAAAAATTTACTACCAGTATCAATCTTTAAAATTCTAAGAATTAATCCACTTATAATCTTATTTCCATTTTATATATCTCAATCAAAGGATTGTAAAATACTGTTGTTTTTTAAATGTTTTTACTGATTGTAGAGAGAGAAGAAGGGCGAGGGGGAGAGAGAGGAACATTGATGTGAGAAAGAAACATCAATTGGTTGCCTCCTGTATGCACCTCGAATACACAACCTGGGTATATGCCCTGACTAGGAATCAAAACGGCAACCTTTTGGTGCATAGGATGGGATGACACTCAACTGACTGACTATATTGGTCAACACATAAAATACTGTTTTAAATCTACTAGAGATTTTCATGTTCATGATAAACAATTTTTCAACTTTGGGTGAAAATACTTGCAACCGTTTAAGATGACTGTGTTTTACCTTAGGATAGAGATTTTCAACCTTTTTCAGCTCATGGCACACATAAAAAAATTGCTAAAATTTGGCAGCACACTAAAAAATATATTTTTTGCCAATCTGACAAAAATAGCATTATTTTGATTCATTTACATCAGACAGCTATTGCTGTGTTGGCTGTTGTCATTTTTTACTAGACAAGAGGGAAAAGAGGTCAGTGCCCCTAAATAAATAGGTATTGCATGTTTTGAAAATTCTTGCAGCACACCCATTGAAAATCGCTGCCATAGGACAAGTACTGCATGCCAATTTATGTGTGTGTGAGAAAACACTTCAAAATTGAATTAAAATATATAAATTTAAAATTGGTTGTGTATTGAATCTGCCTCAAGGTCAGTAAATATACAATTCTTTTTAAAAACAAACAAACAAAAATAAACCTACTAGATAAGTCTAAAATTAATATGTAAAATGAAAATTTATAGAATAAGTTTACCATATGAAAATTTATAGAATACATAAGTCTTGGCGTAGTTGATGGGAAAGACTATGGGTAAGGTTTCTTTGTTACATACTAAGTCACTTAATATCACACATATGGGTATCTCTCATTCACCTGCCCCAAATACTCATTTCTTCAACAAACATGTATTAAAGTGCCTACTGTGTGCCCCTTGTTCTCTTTCTAACACTCTATTCTAGTTCTTGGGAATTCAAGCAAGAATTTCTGAGCTTCTACAAAGTATCCAAAATACAAGACCAAAGATTGCCTACTCTCAGAATAAGCATAAGCATTAAGTACTTACTTAAATGTGGCTACTTTGTTTATAACATTCTCTAAGCCGGTTTCATTATTTTCCTGTTGAAACATAATTTTTATTATTTTTACCTTCATATAATGACTTTTTCTTCTCTTACTGAGAAGTAGAATTCATTTTCAACATTCCTGAAGTACTTTATACACAATAAATAAAAGATCAATTTCCAATATAAAAAATTAGGCCTAAACACAATTAACTTTGTTTGGAGGGAACGATTTCTTAATAGAGGTAAGACCTATGTATAAACTGTTTAAGGAAAAATTTTTTTCTAAGTTTGCCCTCATATGCATGTACACACACACACACACATACACATAGCCTCCCCCCGCCCCCAAAAAAAAACTGGTAGTTCAAAGAAAAAGAACTTTATGTAGTACATTCATTACCCACACCATTTAAGCACATGCCCATGATGTACTAATTGCTAAAATCAAGGTAGCAAAATAAATGGGATCTACAGCAAAACACATATGTAAGTGTCCAAATGTAGTCTGGCTTCTGCAATTATATATATTTTTTCTAATTGCCTGAAACTTTTCTTTGAACAAAGATTTTTTTTTTAATGAAGTCATTTAAAATCAGGAAAAGGACCTAGTTAAGATAGTAAACTAAGATCATAGATTCCTATAGTCTTGCAAAAATTAAGAAAGACTCCTTTAAAAAATTGTACTTGGGGTAAGCAGTAAAAAGTTAGGTATACCTGAAGCATTTTCTTTTATTATAAGTATGATATGTATATTACTAGCAGTATGTAAAATTACTTTAAGTGGCACACACATATTTTTTAAATTTTGAATAATTATTCACTTATTGTAATATGTATTAAAAAAATAATAATCTAGAACATCAAGCTTACTATTTCACTGATATTATTGCTTGGAAAGATGCTAAGGAAAATGTAAGTAAGTTGATTTTAAAATGTATTCATAATTATAAAATTGGTGAAAGGATATCCCAAAATTATACAAGTGACATGCCATGTGGTTACAGTTTAAGAATTAGTTAACAGGAAATAAACTTATCACGGTGGTCACTTTGTAAGGTATATAAGTGTCTAATCTCACTATGTTGAATAACTGAAACTAACAATATTATATGTCAACTGTATTGGAAAATAAATTAATTTTTTAAAAAGTGAAACTGGAAAAAGATATAAATAAAAAGATACAAATTGGGGGTAAAAGGGTAACCAATAGTCAAAAGTTATCTCTATTCTACTTCTCTGGAAAGCCCTAATAATATAGATAATTCTAATTCTCTTTTAAGAATCATTGTTCTAATCATAATTAAATCTCAAGGGAAAAAATATGAGACTCATAATCTTTAAAACTATTACTTAAATATCAGTATTTATAAAACAATAAATATCACCCATAGCAGACATGAAAATGCATCCCAGACCTCTAATTAGATGGACTACAGATACTAATACAGGCCCACTCTGGGAGAAATGAAACATTGTGTAGGCTACCAGCAATCTACCATGCATCTATCTAACCTTCCTTCCTTCTTTCTTCCACCTGGAGTCAGACTTGTATCACAGTCTGATGGCTCCCCACCAGCCTTACCCAGCTTCCTCACCATTTTCTCTCCTAGGCATTGTTCCTAATAAAATCTTAAATGTTTTGTCTTGACATCTGCTTCTCAGAAGACTCAAACTAACACCCACCCAAATAATCTCAATATTTTAGGTAGGCCCCCCCCCCCGCCGCACCTTTCCTCTGAAAAAGTCGTATTTTAAAGTAAACAAAAGGTCGAGTTTCTTGCTCTAAAATGTCTCCTAAATAGCCAGAATGTTTCTAAAATGTTTCCTAATGCCCCAAAGCCCAGACTTAAAATTTATACCACTAAAGAATGAATGGTGCCCTAACCGGTTTTGCTCAGTGGATAGAGCATCGGCCTGCAGACTGAAAGGTCCCAGGTTCGATTCCGGTCAAGGGCACATACCTTGGTTGCGGGCACATCCCCAGTGGGGAGTGTGCAGGAGGCAGCTGATCGATGTTTCTCTCTCATCGATGTTTCTAACTCTCTATCCCTCTCCCTTCCTTTCTGTAAAAAATCAATAAAAAATATTTTTTAAAAAAGAATGAATGGTGATGGTTTTACATCAGAAGAATTTGCTAAACAAATTTTCCTAAAACTTTGAAGTAGTTTCCAATTAGAGAAAAAGAAATAAACTATCCATCCCATCTTGAGGTGAATGAAGTAAAAAACAAAATTGGTCTTACATTCTCAGGTAAATTTTTGGCAATGGCACTGTGTGGCATGGGTTCAATACAAAGCAAGTGAATAATTTCTCTCATTGTGACCTCTTCTTTGGTCACATTTCCCACTCCAGGTACATAACGCTCTCCTAAAACAAACAATGAAAAAAAAGTAAAACAATTAATTGCTTTCTATTTAAATCTCTTCCCACCACGAGCACTTATAGACAGAACACTGCATTAAATTAAGTCCATGAGAGAGGGACTGAAAATTATTAGACATGTTCCTAAAACTGAACAAAAGTCTATATGCTGAAAGAAGGAGGAAGAAAAATTAAGAGATCTAAAGAACACAGCCCTTCTCTTTCTTTTGCACACATACATACATATACATACACATACTCACACATTATAAACAAGGCCCTTCTATTAAATTAGCATGTGTTTCTAATCCAGAAAACAAGGCAGATGGCATTGAATGTGCAGTGGCCATCAATGAATAATAGCTTTTCTTTCAAGATCTTCCTCAATTTTGTCTTTGTTATTTATGAAAGAACAAAGTGAAAACTGAAAAACAAAATACTTAAAAATGTCTTTATAAATTAAATGACAAAACAGTAATATGTATCAGGAATGAGTGGTGTTGCTAAAATGCCCACATGATCAGGCTTCCATTTTGTATCTCAATAAACTACCAAATGGAGAGAAAATACTTAAATTAACAAGAACTTCATTGGTGTTAATAGCATCTAATTCCCACTGCCTCAGGAAAGGCTTACAATATCTGGCCATATGTCACCACTGATTTTCAATACTATAACATGTGTAAAAAGTCCAATGATATCTACAAGAAGATTATTAAAAAGACAGTAACCCTTTGTCTAACAGAATTGATGAATTCTACAAATTAGCCAGAGAATGACTTTTTGTTAAATGAATTCATTTCCCAGACTTAATCCTTTTTATATCTATAAAGCACCTTGTAATTTTATTTTTTTCACCAAAAACAGTATCCCCTAGAATTTTAGTGCTAAAAGGAATTATCAAAATCATATAGATTACCTTCATTTTACAAATCATGAATTTGAGACTCAAAGAATGTAAATGGCATGCTCTTGATAGTTGATAACAAGGCCAAGACTACATCTTTTGATTCCTAATCTGAATCTTTTTCTACTTTTAATGTTTTCTCCATTATAAGATCAGAGATTTTATATGCTTTTTAAAAAATGTTGACTCCTGAAATTAATGAATTTAGGAATATAGCAAGTATTAACTAAAAATCAAATCACATAGGAGAAAAAACTCCAATAGATTTGACTAAAAATAATAAAAGCAAAATAGAAGCAATAATAAATTAGTAAAAATATAAAACAGCAAAAATATAGTATCGTATTAGAATTTTTTAAAGCATTCCAAGAATACAAAAATTCCCCTCAAGTTTTTATAACCTAATAAAGTATATCATTAACTTTAAAAATCTTTCGCACATTTTAATTTGTCCATTTTTTTCATCAGTTTCCTATGGAATATTCTGGACAAGAAGAGTTATTAGTACCTGAAAGATTTACATATCACTTAGCAATAAAGGCTTACTACATTTCCTGCTGAGATAAAGCAGCTAGTCTAGCAACTAGCTCTAACAAATAAAATGAACCCATGTTTTCAGATTTAGCTACTGGCTAGAATCACCAGGAACTATTAAGACAAAGCAGAGTCTGCTGCACTAAAGTAAGAAACAAGAGCCAGAATGAGAAGTTAAAGACTTTTCCTTAGCTGGTAAAATCAACAAAGTCTATAAAACAGAACATACAAAAGTAAGTGTGGCCAATATTTGCACCAAGTAACTTAATAGAATGACACAATAAAAATATATTTTACTTAGACCTATGTTACAATGAAATTTCATATCTATAGAAAATTTTCGGCATTCAACAGTTATTTTTCACCTACATTTCTATGATAAATATCCCAGACCTCTATAAAAAAAGTCCAAACAATTACAAATTAGATATTAGAAAGATGTAATAGCTGTGTTTTTCTAAAAGGTGGGTTTCTAAACATATTAATCACATACTATACATTCTAAGCTATATTTGAGAGATGAGTAAAGTGGTAAATTATAGCTCTTATTAATGTTCTCTTTAAAAAGTAACCCAACCCATATGCTATTTCAAAACATGTTTTAATCTTACCCACAATATAGATGAGGATTTGAAGCATTTCTTCTATTAATGTATTATATTGTTTAATCAAATCCTATAGAATCAAAAAACAATAAATTAGTTGTATAAGAACCAAAAACCTCCACAAAACATTTATTTCTGCATCAGACTCATGGTCCCTCTAAGTCCAGTATTTTCTTTCAACCACAGCAACAGAAAATTATGAGGTGAATAATTCTCTTTCTGACATCAAATTCAAAAAGGTTCATAATATCTGGCACGTAACAAGAAACAGATAATAACTGCTAAATACTATTATTGTGTTACTTATTCCCTTCATAAACTTAAGTCAACAAACTAGTTCTAATCTTTATCTTTTCCTCTACTACAGGCTTCCTTCTTACCTGGGTTGGTGAGGCAGTAGCTTCAAATAGATACTTAACAATTATGGTGAGAGTACCTTTCCATAACACAGTTCTCATTAAGCACTATTGGAAATTATTTATTTATTTTCACTAAGTATAAAACATTTATTTTCACTAAGTATAAAAATTAGCTTTGTATTTTATATCTAATACATGGCCCTTTGCAAGTGACTTCTAATCTGAAAGAATAAAATAATGTGATTTATAAATTCAAAGTAGTCAAGAGCTACTTTATAAGTTGTTATCAAATATTAAAACAATGAAGATGTGAGAAAACTCCATGAGACAAATTATAAACTGAAAAATATAGCAAATACAATAAATAAATAATTAATATCCTTATTAAATAAGGAACTTTTACAAAAACAGAAAAAGGGCAAAGGACAGGAACAGATAATTCACTACAAAAGGGGAGAAAAGCCAATAATTATGAAAACATAGTCACCTCACTGATAATTAAAAACTACAAATGAAAATGAAACACCACCTTTCATCTATAAGATCAACAAAATTAAAAATACCAGTGCCAGCTTTTCCAGTACAAGGATCCATAACAACATATGCAAAGTGGTAACCAAGGGATATGACTGGTTATCTATTACTTGCTCTTTTGTGGAGAGTGATTTGCTGGTCTTCTCCCCATCATCTAACCCAGTGATGAGCAATCTATAGCCAGTGGGCAAAATCCAGCCCAAAACCTATTTTTATATGGCCCAAACAGCTAGGAATGATTTTTTACAAAAAAACATGGGCAATCAACTGTATGGAACACGAGTGTTGAGCCTCAATTAAGTAACATAATATAACAACAAAATCCATTCTCTTCCTTAGTAGACTTATACTACAAAACTCAATTATTATTATTACTAGCGGCTCAGTGCATGAAATTCGTGTACTCAGAGGAGGGGAGTCCCTCAGCCCGGCCTGTGCCTTCTTGCAGTCTGGGAGTCCTAGGGGGATGTCCAACTGACAGCTTAAGCCTGCTCCCTGCTGGCAGTCAGACATCCTTAGCACTGCCACCACTACCACTGCGCTTGCCAGCCATGAGCCTGACTTCAGGCTGAATGGTGCTCCCCCGTGGGAGCTCATTGACCAATAGGGGGCAGCTCCTGCATTGAGTGTCTGCCCCCTGGTGGTCAGTGCGCGTCATAGAGACCGGTTGTTCCACTGTTCGGTCGATTTGCATTTAGCCTTTTATCATATAGGATATTTTTAATTTCATCAACAAAAATTGTGGAAATTTATTTTCTGTATAAGTACCTACTTACACTCAATTTGGCCTCTGGGCTCACAAAGAATTGCAGTTATTGTTAAAATAAAAAGGAACCAATTACTATTTCACCAAGTTTAGCTTAATTTATATGTAATTTAAGTATGCTATTTTGTGGTATCATTTTTGAAATTCATATTTATTCACCACACACAGGATTTCTTTTTTTTCATTATTGTTATTGCTTTTCATTTTCAAAGGTAGCTCACATTTTGAGGTTGTTTGACAGCTTGTCTTTGGTGGGTACTAAATAATGTGCAGTGTGGAAGCTCCTTGCCAAGCACGTGGCCAAGATGTGACCCATGGTTTAATCCCCCAAGGACCAGAAGCTCTACTTCAAAGAAAAAAGAAAAATAAAGAGCTGAAGTATGGGAATCTTTTCAACTGTTACAACACTTTAAAGAATATTTGTTTTCCATTCTTCCACAAAGAGAGGAAGGGAGAGGGATAGAGAGTTAGAAACATTGATGAGAGAGAAACATCGGAAGATGGCGGCATAGGTTAACGCTGGAGTTTGCTGCCTCGAACAACCACTTCAAAAATACAACTAAAAGACGGAACGGACATCATCCAGAACCACAGGAAGGCTGGCTGAGTGGAAGTTCTACAACTAGGAGGAACCGAGAATCAGAGGAGGTGCAGTGCTGAAGTAAAATACTAAGGTGTAGAGTGCGCGCAGCGCGGGCTGGTGGCTGAGGGCGCGGTTGTCTGTTTCAATCTGGAGGGAGCCTCAGACTCTGAGCTCCAGATCCGGGCGAGTCTCTAGGGACCCAGACTCAAACGGGAGAAGCGGGACTGTCTGGCTTCGGTCCCTCCGAGGTTTCCAGCGGTTGCTGGGACAGAGAGGCAGAGCCCCTGGGGACGGACTGAGAGCAGCCATAACTGCTCCTTCCTCCGCCCTGTTGATCTCGTGGGACCCGACCCACCCAAGCCCTGCACAGAGCCATTTGCCGGATAGCCTCAGGCAAAGGCTAGATTAGCACCTCCCTAGAGGACAGAAGTTCTCCCAATGCAAACATAGCTGATTCTCACAGCCAGTTGGCCTGGAGGTCTAGTAGTAATTACCTACAACAATCAAGGCTTGACTACAACAAGACTGTGCACAGAGACCACAAGGAGGTGCACCAAGAGTGTCTACCTCAGGTAATTGGGACACTTAACACGGAAAGCCACTCTATCGACACAGCGAAGCATAAAAAAATGCCAAGACAAAGAAACAGGCCACAAAGGACAGAACCGGAGGAAAGCAGGCTACTGGATATAGAATTCAAAACCACACTTTTGAGGTCTCTCAAGAGGCTTCTAGAGTCTGTCGATAAACTTGATGAGATGTACAGGAAATCTAATGAGACCCTCGATGGTGTGATAAAGGACCAACTAGAAAGTAAGCATACACTGACTGAAATAAAGAATATTATACAGACTCCCAACAGCAGACCAGAGGAGGGCAAGAATCAAGTCAAAGATTTGAAATGCGAGGAAGCAAAAAACACCCAACCGGAAAAGCAAAATGAAAAAAGAATCCGAAAGTGTGAAGATAGTTTAAGGAGCCTCTGGGACAGCTACAAGCGTACCAACATCAGAATTATAGGGGTGCCAGAAGATGAGAGACAGCAAGATATTGAAAACCTATTTGAAGAAATAATGGCAGAAAACTTCCCCTACTTGGTGAAAGAAATAGACTTACAAGTCCAGGAAGCACAGAGAACCCCAAACAAAAGGAATCCAAAGAGGACCACACCAAGACACATCATAATTAAAATGCCAAGAGCAAAAGACAAAGAGAGAATCTTAAAAGCAGCAAGAGAAAGAAACTCAGTTACCTACAAGGGAATACCCATATGACTGTCAGCTGATTTCTCAACAGAAACTTTGCAGGCCAGAAGGGAATGGCAAGAAATATTCAAAGTGCTGAATACCAAGAACCTACAACCAAGACTACTTTATCCAGCAAAGCTATCATTCAGAATTGAAGGTCAGATAAAGAGCTTCACAGATAAGGAAAAGCTAAAGGAGTTCATCACCACTAAACCAGTATTACATGAAATGCTGAAAGGTATCCTTTAAAAAGAGGAAGAAGAAGAAAAAGGTAAAGATACAAATTATGAACAACAAATACGCATCTATCAACAAGTGAATCTAAGAATCAAGTGAATAAATAATCTGATGAACAGAACGAACTGGTGATTATAATAGAATCAGGGACATAGAAAGGGAATAGACTGACTATGCTTGGGGCGGGAAAGGGGTGTGGGAAGAGACTGGACAAAAATCATGCACCTATGGATGAGGACAGTGGGTGGGGAGTGAGGGCAGAGGGTGGGGTGGGAACTGGGAGGAGGGGAGTTATGGGGAAAAAAGAGGAACAAATGTAATAATCTGAACAATAAAGATTTAATTATTAAAAAAAAATAATGTGCAGTGTGGTGTTAAAAGGTAATTCAGGTCATCTAAATATATGCTTCAATAAACACAATTTAGAAAGGCCAAAAAAATTTTTTAAATGCTACTACAGATGTACTGCTAGAGAAATCTTAAATCAAAGTAACTTTTCTGAAAGCAATTTGACAATATACATGAGGAATCTTAAGAAAAAACATCCACTAGCCCTGACCAGATAGCTCAGCTAGTTACAGCATCGTCCCAATATGCCAAGGTATGGGTTTGATCTACCGTCAGGGCACATATAAGAATCAACCAATGGCCCAGCCAGTGTGGCTCAGTGGTTGAGTGTCGACCTATGAACCAGGAGATGGTGGTTGGATTCCTGGTCAGGGCATATGCCCAGGTTGCAGGCTTGATCCCCAGTAAGGGGTGTGGAGGAGGAGGGCCAATCAATGATTTCCTCTCAATATTGATGTTTCTATCTCTCTCCCTGTCTCTTCCTCTCTGAAATCAATAAAAACATATTTAGGGGAAAAAAATCAACTAATGAATGCATAAATAAGTGGAATAACAAATGGACATCTATCTGTCTGTCTTTCACTTACTCTCTCTCCCTTCCTCTCTTTCTAAAATTAATAAAGAAAAATTTTTAAATATATTTTTATTGATTTCAGAGAGGAAGGGACATAGAGAGAGATAGAAAAGAAACATCAATGACGATAGAGAACCTTTGATTGGATGCCTCCTGCACGCCTCACACTGGGGATTTAGCCTGCAACCCAGGCATATGCCCTTGACTGGAATCAAACCTGGGACACTTCAGTCCACAGGCCGATGCTCTATCCACTAAGCAAACTGGCCAGCGCAATAAAAATTAAAAATAAAAATAAAAAGCACATTGTTTTGTCCAGCAAATCTACTTCAAATAATTTATGCGGGTGAATTTCCCGCCAAAATATAAGATGGCTCTGTCTTTTGGTTTTGTTCCATCCACCAAAAGGGTGGATTACAAACAAATATTTGGTAATACGCAGTTACAATCGGCCCGAGTTTACACGTTTCCCGCACTCCACCGCAAATCTATATGAACCGAGTTAAAGACGGCTCCCGCGGAGTACGCGCAATTCACGCGAGCCGACTTAACTCGTTTCCCGCACTCCAAGTGTTAAGCCCTAGCTGGTTTGACTCAGTGGATAGAACATCAGCTTGTGGACCAAAGGGTCCCAGGTTCGATTCCGGTCAAGGGCATGTACCTTGGTTGGAGGCTTCTCCCCAGCCTAGGCTCTGGTCAGGGTACATGCAGAAGGCAACCAATCGATGTGTTTCTCTCACATTGATGTTTCTCTCTGTCTTTCCCTCTCTCTTCCACTCTCTCTAAAAATCAATAGAAAAATATCTTCGGGTGAGGACTAAAAAAAATAATCTATATCTATATATATAAAAGCCTAAGCGATCGAACACCCAAACAACTGGTCAACTGGTCACTATGACACGAACTGACCACTAGGGGGCAGATACTCAACGCAGGAGCTGCCCTCTGGTGGTCAGCGCACTCCTATGGCCAACCTCCCATGGCCAGCCAACCTCGCACTGTCTCTCCCTCGGCCGGCTGGCTCCCTCTCCCCCACCCCAAATCAGCCCTGATCAGTCCCGATCGCTAGCCAGGCTGAGGAACCCCACCCGTGCACGAATTCATGCACCGGGTCTCTAGTAATAATAATAATAGTTAGGCAAGTGTTTAAACCTTGAGGTACAGAGATGTTATAAGACCAAAAACCTAAAAAAACCTCTTCAGCAATAAGGAACTAAAATAGCAATTTTGAACCTTTTTCATCTCATAGCACACATAAAAGAATTACTAATATTCTGTGGTACAATAAAAATATATATTTTTTGCCTATCTGACAAAAAATTAGGTATAATTTTGTAGGATTTAAAAATAATAATAATAAATAATAGTAATTATCTATTTTTTTGCTCCAAAATGAATTTTAAAAAAAATCAGGTACCTATAGTTGTATATAAGGATTTCTGGTACCAAGAATTAACCAATCACATGCAACCTTATTATGCGACATGACCAATAATATGCAACTCTATTATATGACCTATATATTTATGGTTCAAGACAGGACATTTACACCAGATGGCTATTGTTGTGTTGGCTGTTGTCATTTTTTTATTTGACAATGTAAGGGAAAAGAAGTCGGTGTCCCTGACAAAATAGGTCAGGTATTACATGTTTTAAAAATTCTTGCAGCACACCGGTTGAAAATCGCTGGCCTAAAGTATAATGCATTCATACACCACCATTAAAAATGATGATGTAAAAAAATGATACAGTTGTATATTTATTTAGTAAAAAGAAAAGGCCCATTGCAACATTTTATTAAGTACAGAAAGCAAGTTATAAAATAGCACATACAAAATGATCCAATTTTTGTTTTAAAAACAAACAAGACACCAAAACTTTAAAAGTGATCAATTTGCCCTGACCAGTTTGGCTCAGTGTATAGAGCGTCGGCCTGCGGACTGAAGGGTCCCAGGTTCGATTCCAGTCAAGGGCATGTACCTTGGTTGTGGGCACATCCCCAGTAGGGGGTGTGCAGGAGGCAACTGATCGATGTTTCTAACTCTCTATTCCTCTCTTCCTCTCTGTAAAAAATCAATAAAATATATATTTTTTAAAAAAAAGTGATCAATTCTAGGATGTAGTGTTTCATGTGATTTTTTTCTTCATTTAAAAAAACTATATGTTCTAATTTTTGCAGAGTAAAAAGAGTATATGTGAATATAAATGTAAGAGTATATGTATGTATCTGTAGATATATATATATATGCATGCTACCTGTATGTGTGATTTTTGCAGATACAGATAAAAAATATCAATACTAAATATGATTAAAATAGTTAACAATAACATTTTATTTGGAATTATTTCACATCTCAGTTTCTGTTGCTTACCTGGTCATTTGTAGATATGGTCTTTTTAAAAGCATCAGCAAGTTCATACCTCTGAAGTATCAGTAATAAGAACTTGTTGGGATCCATTAAAGATGCACCAATCTGTGAAAGACACAGAGCATCACAGTTTGTGTGTATTAAATCAGAAACATTTTGCCTCCAATAGTACTGTCAGAAAAATTATAAAATAAGTCTGTAGAAGAAAATGTAGTAGTCCCTTTTACTTCTATGATGTCATATTTTAACAGTGAGAAAAATTTAAGTAACTTAAAAAATAATTACAATATCTTCTCTTATTACTAAGAATCTAAGAAAGAAGGTTAAGACATAAATACCAGAAGTAATTCAAATAGGTACCTGAAGCATGATGATATCTTTATCATACATTTCTTCTCTGCACTTAACATCCTGGTAATAAAACACCTATAATATAAAAGGTAGAATAGAAGCTACAAGAATTATTTTATCTCAAACAGAATTCTCAACAAAAACTATTCTTAAAACTTTCTCTAAACTAGGAACTCCAAGAACTCCTTAGTGGCAAAACACTAAATTGTAAATCTACAAAACATTTTAAGGGACTTGTGAGGATAAGGTGAGAAAATGTGGTATGAAAATATTTCAGAGTTTAAAAATGCTTTATATTAGTTAGTACTCTTGACATGTATAGTTAAAAATTTTATTTTTCTTAAATTTAAAATACCCACTTCAATAAAAGTAAATCAATACAATCAATCATAACACCATTTTTCTCCCAAGTGTGGTATATTTACAATTTCTAGTTCCCCAACTTTTAGGAAATGCACTTCTCTTTATTTGCTCTAAAACAGAAGGAAAAATTATAAGGTGGCCTCAATTAAGACAGGTTGTAGGAAGGCTACTGGTCCCCAAGCAAGGTAATCTTTAGAAAAGACCTATGTTAATGGGCAGGTTTCTGGTGGTACTACTGGCTGTCACCTAATCTAGCCACTCAATAGGATAAAAGTAGAAATGTCTACATGGTCACTAGAACCTTCATTTCTGACTATACAAGAAAACAGAAAGCAAATACTCAGCAAAATCCAGGGACACAAGGTAAACTGATATTTTTTTTTAAATTAGAAAATGAACACATTCACAAATGTGAATAATTGGCCTTACCGTACCTGGCTAATGAGAGAGAGCCCATTTCTTCGCCACATCTCAGCAACAACCTGGGCAACTAATACCAGACAACGCAAAGGAAATTCTACTAGTGCCTCTACTTGAAAGTCCTCCTGAAACAGAGTGAGGTCAATTTCATTATTTCTCAGAAGGCTTGGATGTGTCTCACAGTTATGGCAATATATATATATTCTTCAGTATTCTTATCAGTAAAATAAAAGGGCTTGAATTAGATGACTAAATCCCTATGATTCAGATTTCAATGTACTACATATAGATTTAAAATTACTAAATGGGAATTATTCATGTGGGCTTCAAAATATTATATTTCTTCCCACTCATCCACCAAAAGATATTTAAAATAGGATATAAGCCAGTCAACACTTCATATAGGCACTTACAAAAGGCACAAATTCATGCAGTCTTGCAACACCGCCCAGCCTGCTTAAACGCACATGAAGACCTAATAGTTAAAAAATAAAAGGAGAAAAATTAAAAAGTAATAAATCCAATTAAGTTTGATTCTTAATCAACTCATCAAATTTGTGAAATTTAAAAATACCATTTATTGAGTTTAAAAATGACACCTCAAAATATAAACTTTTGATTTCTAATTTTGAAAGTATTACTAATATATTTAAGTTCCTACACTGTGCAAGGTATGCTTACACATTATATAAAAATAATATGTTGTTTATAAAGACATGCTTATTTTTCACTTAACCAAGCATCAAAAGAAACAACTTAGATCTAAGTCTTTTTTTATAAAAATAGAAGTGACATAAAATGACATGTCCATTACACAACATACCAAAAATAATTAAAAGTGGGTCAACGACCTAAACTCAGGAGTTAAAATGATAAAACTCTAGAAGAAAACATAGATAAAAGGCTCCAAGACATTGGATTCGGCAATAATTTCTTAACTATGACACCAAAAGCAAAGGTAACCAAAAGAAAAATAAATTATAGACTATATCAAAATTAAAACCTTTTGTGCATCAAAGGACACTAACAACATAGTGAAAAGGCAACCCATAGAATGGGAGAAAATATTTGCAAATCATGCATCTAATAAGCAGTTAACATACAGAATATATATAAGAACTCCAACAACCCAAAAACAAAAGATCTGATTAATGCCTGGCTGGTGTGGTTCAGTGGTTGAGCATCGACCCATGAACCAGGTGGTCACGGTTGGACTCCAGGTTGGGGCACACGCCTGGTTTGTGGGCTCAATCCCTATAGGGGGTGTGCAGGAGGCAGCTGATCAATGATTCTCTCATATCATTGTTGTTTCTGTCTCTCTCTCCCCCTCTCCCTTCCTCTCTCTGAAGTCAATAAAAACATATTTTTTTAAAATGACTTGAATAGACATTTCTCCAAAGATATACACATGGCCAATAAGCATAGAAAAAGATACCCAATATCACAAATCACTAGAGAAATGCAAATCAAAGCCACAATGAGATATCATTTCACAATCACTAGGATGGCTATTAAAAAAAACACAAAAAGAAAATAAGTGTTGATGAGGATGTGGAGAAGCTGGAATCCTTGTGCATTGCTCATCCTATATAATAAAAGGGTCACATGCAAATCGACTGAATGGCGGAATGACCATCACTATGACGCGCACTGACCACCAGGGGGCAGACACTCAATGCAGAAGCTGTCCTGTCGTGGTCAGTGTGCTCCCACAGGGGGAGCGCTGCTTAGCCAGAAGCCCTGAGCCAGGCTCCCCGAGGGCTCCCGGACTACAAGAGAACACAGGCCAGGCTGAGGGCCCCCCCGCCCCAAGTGCATGAATTTCGTGCATCGGGCTCTAGTAGAAATATAAAATGATGTAGCTGCCATGAAAAACAGTATGGCAATTCCTTAAAAAAATTAAAGAGGAGAATTACCTTAAAATCCAACAATTCTACTTACAGGTATATATCCCAAAAAATTGAAAACAGGACTCAAAGATATTTGTACACTCATGTTCCTACCAACAGTATTCACAATAGCCAAAAGGTGGAAACAACCTGAAGCATCCATTGATGAATAGATAAACAAAATGTGACATATACATATTATAGAATATTACTCAGCTTCAGAAAGGAAGAAAATTCCGATACATGCTATCACATAGATAAACTTTGAGGACATTACGCTAAGTGCAATAAGTCAGTTATAAAAGGAGATATGTATGATTGCACTCATATGAGGTACCTATAATAATAAAGTTACAGACAGAAAGTAGAATAGTGGCTGCCAGGAAATGCAGGGAGTGGGAAATGAGGAGTTAAGTTGAATGGGTACAGAATTTGAGTTTGGGAAGATGAAAAATATTCTGGAGATGGATATTGGTGATGCTGCACAAAACAATGTACTTAATGCCACAGAACTAAACAGTTAAAATGGTAAATTTTATGTTATGTATATTTTAGCACAGTTAAAATATATACACTTCTATAAAGTTTAAAACAACAACAACCCTGACAGGGCTAGTTTACATGGAAATGCAAATCAAAGAATGAATAAAGGAAATTTATGATCTTTCTTTTGGTGGTGAAAGAAACAGTGACACCAACAACACTTGTGCAATTTGGCAGAAAAGAGATTAAAAACCAGCAACAAGATTTTACTATATTGAGATTTGGGCGGGAGATGAGTTATCAAGTTAGTCTTTAAGTGTGTACTGTAAGATCCATTTGTTGACCAAGATGACAAAAGGCCTAGGAAAACAAGCATCCTTAGATGTTTAGTGACAGCTCTTTGAAGGACAGTGACAGATCTTAATTGCAGTATCTGATCTGAGTATGCCTATACATACTTAGCATAGAACAAAAATAGATATGATTCTAGTACTCTGAATACCTAGGAAACATAGCTAATAGAAACAAAGCAAAAAACTAACACTCACCAGCAAGAGTCCTAGAGAGTGGAAGATGTATGCTTACGAGATCTTCAGATACTCTGTAGGACTTAGTTTCCAAAGTGTGACCACACAATTGTACTACTGTCTTGCTACTAGACATAAAACTTGTACTACACCTCATCACAGCTTTGTGACATTCTTTATAAGCCACTAGTAAGAGTTCTTCCTAGAAGAAAAATGCAAATAAAATGACAAATGATCTACTTTACCACATTATTCAATAAATATTTGCTAAGTACAAGCACAAAATTGTTCTATGTATTACTAGGGCTACCTCCACAGGATCTGTAGACCAGTAGGAAATATAAGACAGAGAGCGGCACATGCCCGTACACACACACACACACACACACACACACACACACAGTGAAAAATTGTACTAGTAAGTACCATGTAAATGATAGAAACTATTCCACTAAGAGGGGGGAAAAGCATCACAAACAACTGGGAAGACATATTGTGAAAGCAATTTTTGAGTGGGGTCTAAAGAATAAGCAGAATATAAATATGGAGAAAAGATGAGAAAATGATGGCATTGTAAGCAGAGATACAGAATAAGCAAAGAGAAATAACGGAGAATACACCTCCTGTTCAGGCAATAGAAAGGAATAAAAACTAGAAAAATCCAAGGTTTTGTGGATAGAATTAATGAGCAATTAAAGTGAAAATATGCCTTGGCATTGGCATGTGAATAAATTGATGGTATCTGAAGTATAATAATATAGACAACTCACTGCTTCAAGAATTAATGGGTGTCAATAGAGTAGAGAGTAATGTTAGGAACCAACGAAACCAGTAGGAAGATTACTACAAAGTCTACGTGTAAGGTGATAAAGGATCTCAACTAGGGTGGGAGTAGTCAGGGCAAAAAAAGAACCCAAAATAAATGTTAGGATTATCACTTCTTTGTTGTTGTTAATCCTTAACTGACTATATTTTTCCATTGATTTTTAGAGAGTGGAAGGGAGGGAGAGAGACAAAGAGAGAGAAACATCGATGTGAGAGACACATTGATTGGTTGCTTCCTGCACATGTCCCAAAAGGCCGCTTTTTAAGATAGTGCTTCTCAAACTGATTTTATCTTCAAAAAGGAATACTATTATCAAATAAATTTTGGGACTATCCCTCTTAGAAATTAGCACATTAATTAAAGAGTTTGAGAAGTTCAGGCCCTGGCTGGGTAGCTCAGTTGGTTAGAGCATCATCCCAATAAACCAAGATTGTGGGTCTAATCACTGGTGAGGGCACATACAAGAATCAATCAATGATCCTGGCCGGTATGACTCAGTCGGTTGGGCATTATCCTGTGGACCAGGAGGTTTGATTTTCAGTCAAGGGCACATGCCAGGGTTGCAGGCTCAATCCCCAGTAAGGGGTGTGCAGGAGGCAGCAGATTTATGTTGTACTCCCACATGGATGTTCTCTTTCTCTCTTCCTCTTTCTAAAAATCAATATTCTTTTAAAAAAAATCAACCAATGAATGCATAAATAAGTGGAACAACAAATAGATCTCTTTCTCTCTCTTTAAAATCAATAAATTTAAAAAAAAGTTTTAAAAGTTCAGTGGCTTAAAAGTTCCTGTTTGAATTTGTTCAACCTAGCATTTCCCAATCTTATGTGAGCACACAGCTTTTTTCTTTAAATATAATTTTTTAAAAAATATATTTTTTATAGATTTCAGAGAGGAAGGGAGAGGGAGAGAAGACAGAAACATCAAGGATGAGAGAGAATCATTGATTGGCTGCCTCCTGCACGCCCCTTACTGGGGATCGAGCCCACAACCCGGGCATGTGCCCTTGGACGGAATCAAACCCGGGACCCTTCAGTCTGAAGCCCAACACTTTATCCACTAAGCCAAACCAGCTAGGGCGCACAGAACTTTTTTTTACCATCAAAAATATCTGTTAACAATTTAACACAGAGAATGCAGTAGCTCTTGAGATTTCCCATATGGATGAATGTATGAATCATAGTGTCATTAATGGAACAAGAGCAGTCAAGAAGAGAACATGCAAGTTGTAAGTAGACGGAAATGATGACAAATCAATTTATTATATTCTTTTTTCTTTTAAATGATTTCAGAGAGGACGGGAGAGGGAGAGAGAGATAGAAACATCAATGATGAGAGAGAATCATTGATTGGCTGCCTCCTGCACACCCCCCACTGGGGATCGAGCCCTCAACCCAGGCACATGCCCTTGACCGGAATCAAACCTGCGACCCTTCAGTCCACAGGCTGACGCTCTATCCACTGAGCCAAGCTGGCCAGGGCTCAATTTATTATATTCTGAATTTGAAATAAGTGTAAGATATAAGCAGGAATGTCTAACACACAAACAGAAATGATATTATAGCTTGAAAGAGTCATTTATATGAAGTTTTAATTGTGGTGGTAGAAATAAAAAGAGTCTATTGGGAAAGGTCTCATTTAAATGGGCAGTCAATAGAAATATTGGATAATGTAGATTTGTGAAAATTAGAGGGAAAGAACGTTTCAAAAAGGTTAAGGTACTCAACAGGAAACGATGCTATAGACATTTTAAGGAAGATGGGGCCTTAGAGAAGACCTCTGAATTTGGTTACTTAAAAAGATCCTTTGAAATTTTTTCAAAAAGCAATTCCTGTCATTTGGTAAGGGCAGAAGCCAGACTCTAAAGAGCAACAATCTATACTAATAAAAGCCTAGGTGGTCCTCATGCCCTCATGTGATGCCCTCATATCATCACAAGATGGCCACCACAAGATGGCCAGCAGGGAGGGCAGTTGGGGGCAAACAGGCCAGCAGAGGAGGGCAGTTGGGGGGTACCAGGCCTGCAGGGGAGGGCAGTTAGGGGCAACCAGGCCTGCAGGGAGGGCAGTTGGGGGCAACCAGGCCAGCAGGGGAGGGCAGTTAGGGGCGACCAGGCTGGCAGGGAAAGGCAGTTAGGGGCGACCAGACCAGCAGGGGAAGGCAGTTGGGGGCCGGCAGGAGAGGGCAGTTGGGGGCGATTGGGCCAACAGGGGAGCAGTTAGGCATCTATCAGGCCAGCAGGGGAGCAGTTAGGGGGCGATCAGGCTGGCAGATAGAAGCGGTTAGGGGTAATCAGGAAGGCAGGCAGGCAGGCAGGCAGGCAAGTGGTTAGGAGCCAGCAGTCCCAGATTGTGAGAGGAATGTCCGACTGCCGGGAGGGATCGGGCCTAAACCAGCAGTCAGACATCCCCTGAGGAGTCCCAGATTGGAGAGGGTGCAGGCCTGGCTGAGGGACACCCCCACCCCGTGCACGAATTTTGTGCACCGGGCCTCTAGTCTATACTAATAAAAGCCTATGTGGTCATCACGCCCTCATGCCATGATGCCCTCACACCGTAATAATCCACCATCAGGAGGCTGTGCGTGCAGCGGGTGCACGCGGGTGGGCGGGGCTGCCTGCATGGTGAGGCACTCGCAGGTGGACAGTGACTTGATGCTGCGTGCACGTTGTGCAGGCAGGTCCCAGCTGCTCCGCGTGGTGACGCCAGGGGTCCCGGCAGCTCCACACGGAGCTGTGGAGGCAGGTCCCGGCAGTTCCACATGGCGCAGAGGCGGAACCCCTGACTCCGGCCTACCTCTTTGGGGCAATCCATTGAGGAGCCCCAGATAGGTGGGCGGGGCCTACCTCTTTGGGGAGATTGATCGCGGGGCTCCCGCACTATGAGAGAGCACAGGCAAGGCTGGGGAACCCCCCTCCCGAGTGCACGAATTTCCTGCACCGGGCCTCTACTAGTAGACATAAATGACTTCAGAAGGCTTGACAGATGTCAAGATAAACAACAGACATTTTGACCTCATCTCCAAGAATTATGCATGCCCTTTATAAAACTGAGAGGAGCCAAAAATGTGTTCTGTGACTAGTTGCTGAACAATATTTCCTGTCTTTGTTCTATAAAGCTACTGTGCTGGCCCTAGCCAGTTTGGCCCAGTGGATAGAGTATCAGCCTGTGGATTGACGGACCCCGGGTTTGATTCCAGTCAAGGGCACATGCTTGGGTTACAGACTCGATCCCCAGTGGGGGGCATGCAGGAGGCAGCTGATTAATGATTCTCTCCATTATTGATGTTTCTGTCTCTCTCTCCTTCTCCCTTCCTCCCCAAAATCAATAAAAATATATATTTTTTAAAAAGCTGTTGTGCTGGATTAAGGTCTTTTGTGTCTATCACTAACTGCTGGTGGTGGAGTAGAAAAGGAAAAAAGAGAGCAAGAATATAGTTTACAGAGATAGCAAAGACAAGTAAGGGAACTTTTATTCTTGTTGTTTTTAAGGATATGTGTTTACAGGCAGATGAATGAAAGAGTGGGAAATACCAGAGGAGACAACCAAGGAATCAAACTCCAGAAAGAACTAATACAGGTTGGGACAAAGAGCCTTGGTAGAGACATTAGTTTTAGAAAGAGATGAAAAGAAAGAGACCAATAGTGAAGATACAAACTTAGTTGGTGAATAGACTGTGGTGAGAGATAGAAACTGAAGAAAATGAAAGAATTTGACTCAGATGTCAATTTTCTCAGAACAGAAATAAGTAAGCTCTTACTTCCAAAACAGAATCTGTGGTAGGGTTATGATCTAAAAGAGGGTTATGGTCTAAAATTATTACTTAAGGAAATATATTAGTCCTATATTTTGAAATTAATTTTCTTACTGGTTTAACACATGTAATAAAGCACTTAATTGAATGAATAGCCATCCTTCTCCATTGTTGGAATATTTAAAAGTCTGTGTTATGTGGTCCCAATTTCCATATTATTTATATTCATGTCCAAGGAAATAAATACATACATAAATAAATGTATGTTGTATTTTTTTAAAAACTTACTATTTCTAAGGTAAATGAAACTACCATGGAGAACACTTTCTAATTAAATGTGAAAAACTGAATTTTCTTCATAAATGTTAATAAGACAGAATCAAATATATAAGAAACTACTTAAATAAACTTTACATCAAGGAAGTTGCAATATAAAACTAAACTATAATAAGCACTAGAGCACTTAAAAAGACACTGCTCCTACTAACAATTTTACTTACATCACAAGCACACCACTCTTGGAACATGAGTAAAATATTCTTCAATTGCATCTGTATGGCAATGGCAGCCTCCCAGTCAGGATCCACTTCTATATGTTGTCCAACCTGTCTTCTAATTTCTTCCATTCCCTGCAAAAAAAAAAAGTGATTAACATATATATATATATACACACACACACACACACACACATATATATGTGTGTGTGTGTGTGTGTGTGTGTGTGTGTGTATAGATAGATAGATAGATAGATATATGCCCTCTTTTTCACTCCTCTACTAGCAAAATATAGAATTATCAGGATTCATATTCATATACTAGTATGTGTAGCTTTTTGTTGTTGTTGTTAATCCTCACCTGAGAATATTTTTACCATTGACTTACAGAGATAGTGAAAGGGAGGGTGGGTGAGGGAGGAGGAAGAGAGAGAGAGAAACACTGATGTGAGAAAGACACACGGGGCCCTTGACCAGGAACTGAACCTGCAACCTTTTGGTGGGCAGGCTGATGCTCTAAACCAGGGGTTCTCAACCTTCCTAATGCAGCGACCCTTTACTACAGTTCCTCATGTTGTGGTGAGGACCCGCAATCATAAAATTATTTTCGTTGCTACTTCATAACTGTAATTTTGCTACTGTTATAAATCATAATGTAAATATCTGACATGCAGGATGTATTTTCATTGTTACAAACTGAACATAATTAAAGCATAGTGATTAATCACAAAAACAGTATGTAATTATATATGTGTTTTCCGATGGTCTTAGGCGACCCCTGTGAAAGGGTCGTTCGACCCCCAAAGGGGTCTCGACCCACAGGTTGAGAACCGCTGCTCTAAACAGTGACACTGGCCAGCACCATATGTGCATAGCTTTTTTTTTTTTAAATATATTTTATTTATTTTTCACAGAGAGGAAGGGAGAAAGATAGAGAGAGTTAGAAACATCAATCAGCTGCCTCTTGCACATCCCCCACCAGGGATGTGCCCGCAACCCAGGTACACGCCCTTGACCGGAATCGAACCCGGGACTTCTCAGTCTGCAGGCTGACGCTCTATCCACTGAGCCAAACCGGTTTCGGCATGCATAGCTTTTTAACATGGCTGTTATACTAGGTCAGAATGCATAGATTCAATTCTCAGCTCAGTCACTTTCTAGCTGTGTCCTGATAAAATTATTTCTAAGCTTCAATTCCCTTATCTATAAAAAGGGAGATAATAATAGTAACTACTTCATAAGATTGCTATGAGGTTCAAAGAGATAATTCGTGTAAAGTGCTTACTACAGTATCACATAAGGCAGGATCAGTGAGGCAGTGTTTGCATTTTATTTCTAGTTTGCTAGATATATTCTTCCTGATATAAAAACCAAAATTTGCTAAGAAATATTAAAGACTCAGGTTAAATTTTTTTTTTAAATATATTTTTATTGATTTTTTATAGAGAGGAAGGGACAGGGATAGAGAGTTAGAAACATCGATGAGAGAGAAAGAGAAACATCGATCAGCTGCCTCCTGCACACCTCCCACTGGGGATGTGCCTGCAACCAAGGTACATGCACTTGACCGGAATCGAACCTGGGACCTTTCAGTCCGCAGGCTGACGCTCTATCCACTGAGCCAAACCAGTTAGGGCACAGGTTAAATTTTAAAAAATAACTTTATCTTACTGGTGTACAGAACTGTACCATACCTGCATACAGGTAAGAATCTTCAGAAAAGATCGAAAACCTTCAAGGAATTGCATTTTTAATCTTTCTGTCCAGACGGTGGGCTTGCTGATTAGGATATACCTATAATATTAAGAGACAAAGAAATATTTCACTTCCATATTTTGAGATAGTTTAAGGTACTCAGGATTATAAACAATATTGATTCATCAAAATTATGTATTATAATTTCTTATAATTAAAAGCTCTGGGCAGAGCTAGAATTATCCCAGCAATATGTGAATGCTCCAGAAGAGACAGATGTCAAAGCTAAGCCTGACTTCTTCACTCAAAAGGTAGTTCTGATTAAATGAACCCAAAAGCAACTTACCTTATCACAGTTGGATAACTACAGTACAGATTTTTTAGGATTGTTTATACCCTTCACCCAAAGGCAAGTAAAAATTGCCTTCAGCCTCAAAATGCATGTCAAAACAGCGTGTGTAGAATATACGCTGTTTGTGCAGACAAATGATTTCAGAATATTTTAAAAAATATATATTTTATTGATTTTGTACAGAGAGGAAGGGAGAGGGATAGAGAGTTAGAAACATTGATGAGAGAGAAACATCAATTCAGCTGCCTCCTGCACACCCCCTACTGTGGATATGCCCGCAACCAAGGTACATGCCCTTGACTGGAATCGAACCTGGGACCCTTCAGTCTGCAGGCCGACGCTCTATCCACTGAGCCAAACTGGTTAGGGCTTCAGAATATTTTGTAAACTAATAAATACTTATTGTACTAAAATTACACACTTTCCCCCTCCCCACAAAAGACATGCAGTCATGAGAATTACAGAAAATTCACAACACATATAGTAGTTTGGTCTAAGAGGATTGAACAACTTTGTTGTTGCTGCTGAGTGTGTAATGACTAGAGATTTGTGAACATCTGCACTGGTTCTCCAGAGCTATTTATTCCTACGAACTGATTTCAGACAATAAATACACTACAGTTGGGGATGGGGGGACTCAGGATATTTGGAACTGGTTTCATATCCAATGAAAACAATGTTTATTGTGAAATGACTTCAGGAAGGAATCTAGCAATTATAAAAATTATTTTGCACTCAGTCAATCCCAATCAATTCCTGTTAAATATCACACATTGGGAACATAAACATGACCAAGACACTCTGTCCTTGAGGTCCTTAGTATACTGAGGAAAATAGATATGGATAGTGGACACTGCAATACAATGTTAAGCACTAAAAACAAAACAAAATAAAATACAAAGGAAGTAAAGTAGGAACATAAAAGACAAGGCAACAAAGATAGGAAAAATATTTTTTTACTTTGTAAAGATTGTAAGAATTGTAGTTTAATTCTCCCTTTCTCTAGATATCCATTAATATGTTAAAAATATAATCATACACTAATAACCTTTCTAAATCTTCCTTCCTTCCCCCCTTCCTTCCTTCCTTCCTCCCTCCCTCCCTCCCTCCCTCCCTCCCTCCCTCCCTCCCTCCCTCCCTCCCTCCTTCCTTCTTTCCTTCTAGGCTCACCCAAGGAGTGAGGATATTTTTTCCATTGATTTTTTTAGAGACAGTGGATGGCAGGGGGAGAGGGGGAGAGAGAAACATCCACATGAGAGACACATCAATTGGTTGCCTCCTGCTCGCATTCCAACCAGGACAGGGAATTGAACCCACAACTCTAACCATTGAGAAAAACTGGCCAGGGCTCTAAATCTTTTTTTAAAATCTTTATTGTTGTCCTAACTGGTTTGGCTCAGTGGATAGAGCGTCGGCCTGCGGACTGAAGGGTCCCAGGTTCGATTCCGGTCAAGGGCATATACCTTGGTTGCGGGCACATCCTCAGTAGGGGGCGTGTAGGAGGCAGCTGAATTGATGTTTCTCTCTCATCAATGTTTCTAACTCTCTATCCCTCTCCCTTTCTCTCTGTAAAAAATCAATAAAATATATTTTTTAAAAAATCTTTATTGTTGAGAGTATTACAGATGTTCCCCTCCCCATTGTAAAGGTAAAAAAGACTAAAGTTTATGATCTCACAGTGAACAAATGGCATCAAAGTTTGCTTGTTTACTAGAGCATTGCTACTCAAAGTATGGCACACAAACGAAAAGCATGAGCGTTACCTGGGTATTCTTTAGAAATGCAGACTCTTAGGCTCTAGTCAGACCTAGTGAACAAAACTCTGCATTTTAAAAAGCTCCCCAAATGATTTGTATTCATATTAAAATTTGAGAAGCACTGTTCTAGAGAATTTATATTTCTAGTTTTTAGTAAACTCACATAGTTCATGCCTAGCAGACCTAGCAAGTAGAGAAGATGTGAGGGATAAGAAGAGAGAAAAGAATAATGAAGGAAAGGAAAAGAAAAGGAGTCTGAAGATAAAAATAGGTGGCAAAAGCAGTGGAAGGAGAAGAAAAGCAAGGGAAGGATGGGAGAGTAAGAGGGTGATTTGGTTTGAGAGTCTACTATCCTTTTTAGAAATAGGAACAAGTTGCAGGGGTGAGGACTGTCTGGCCCATGGGCCATTATTACAAGGCCCTCAAAATCATGTGGTCTGGCCCTGCCAAGGCATTAGGGGCGAGTTAATGAAATATCTGACCAAATATAGCAGGCTAATTTTTAAGCTGATAATTTTTTATGGCCCTTGAATTATGTTATAGATATTCAAATGGCTCTTGGCAGAACAAAGGTTCTCCATCCCAGGGTTAAAGTAACAAAAGAGTAATATTTACTTAATAGAACCAAAGTTCAACTGCATCTCTTTTCTACATTTCATTTTCACAGTGATTAGCAAGTGAGAAACAAAGTATCTCACGAAATACCCCTAGAGAGTGAATGAAAAATGAAACTAAATTAATAGAGGTTTATTATTTAAAATGATTGTGGTATAGACCTAGGCAGTTTGGCTCGTGAATAGAGCTTCAGCCCGAGGACTGAAGAGTCCCAGGTTCAATTCCAGTCAAGGTCACAAACCTCAGTTGCAGGCTCGCTCCCTGGGCCCTGTGTTTCTCTCTCTCTTGTCTCTCCCCCTCCCTTCCACTCTCTCTAAAAATCAATAGAAAAATATCCTCAGGTGAGGATTAACAAAAAAAGCAAAACACAAAAACAATAAAAAGTAAAATGAAATAAAATGATCCAAGTATAACAATCCCTTCCTTCTATTATGCAGACCTCAGAGTACTGTGTTCATTTATTCACAACTAGCTTAAATGGTACACATTCAACTAGAACCAGTTCAGTAGAGAAGGACAATAATTTAGAAGGAATTTTAAATATGAAATGACTATGGCTAAGGAAACTAATGAAACTCAACCAGTGAAGATTTGGCAGATATGCCTGCTATCTTCAAGTTAAATGAGAACTGAAGTTCTGAATGGACAAAGGGAAACATAGTACTACAGAAGGAAAGCTACAAAAAGACAGAGTTCAATATAAAATAATGAACTTGTAACAGCTGGACGGGGCTACTCAACGGTTGGAATACACTGGTTTGAGAGAATGAAAATTTTCTGAGGCAGACTTAACAGAGCTTCTACTAGTACTAACAAACATTAAATGCTACAGTCAGATTAGTAGCATATATGGTAAGACTATGGAGAGCTACAAATTCTGAAAGAATTTAGACTTTATTCTAGAAACAATTAAAAGACATTAAATATTTGTGGTTATTTCTGATTTAAAAGCCGGGTTCAGAAAGAAGTGGCAAATAAATAAATATATGGGGAAAGAGTAAAAATAAGATATGACTGCAAAATTTCTACTAAGAATGACGGAGAAAATGGGATTCAATAGCTATCTGTTAAATGAAGGGTATATCTGATTGATGTTTTAGGCTAACTTTCAGAGAAGTTTTATTGATATTTATTTTGTGAGGCTAAATGATGAAGTGAAAAGAACTTGAGTTTTATAGATGAAACAGTGCTGGGCTCAGATCCAAGGTCTGCTACTTACTAGCTCTGTGACCTTAGGCAAATAATTATAATCTAAAAATAAAATTAAATCACCTAGCTTATGAGAATGTTGCAAGAATAAAATAGGGTGAAATAAGTTAACCTCCTTAGCACATAACAGTTACTAAAAAAGAACAGAAGCTAGGCCGGTGTGGCTCAACAGTTGAGCACTGACCTATGAACCAGGAGATCATGTTCAATTCCTGGTCAGGGCACATGCCCGGTTGCGGGCTTGGTCCCCAGTGTGGGGCGTGCAGGAGACAGCTGATCAATGATTCTCTCTCATCATTGATGTTTCTATCTCTCTCCTTCTCCCTTCCTCTCTGAAATAAAAATATATTTTTTTAAAAAAGAACAGAAGACACTTGTGAGAGTGAGTTACATGAGAAGCCTAGAACAGTATCTGTTGAACAGGTGCTCAAAATATGTTCACTTTCCCTTTTTCTTATATTCAGAGATATCTCTATTTAGGTAAGGATGTAGAAGAGAACTTGTAAGCATCAAAAGAGTAGGAAAACTTTAAAGTTGCCTTCCAAACCAGGATCTCTTAAAGTTTTATCATATGGGTATGCAGGGATGTCCTGACTCTAAATTATTCATCATAAAGAATAACTATAATCAGAGATCCATAAAATAAAATATGATGAGACAATGATGTGATAATGCATCTCTTCTCTGGATATAACAATAACTCAGTTACAAGAGTACCTCACAGTGAGAGCCACAGTAAAGATTTTTACTGTACAGTAGACCAAAAAATGATGAATATACTAATTTAACACTGATAACTATAAGCACTCCATTGGAGTTTTTGTATATTTTTTGTTTGTTTTGCCTAATATATAATTTATGCAGAATTTGTGAATCACAATAGCTAAATGGTGACTTACTACTGAATTCTTCCACCATCTCGACTTGTATTGAAGATGTGATAACATAATAATTTACTGAACTTTAAAGAAAGATTTGTATGTCATAATCATATTCAGAAATTGAGGAATTTGAAAAGGTCTGGAAGCATTTTCCTCATCAAGGATCCAAGGCATATTTCCAGAAATCTTTCAAATGTATTTTTAAAATAGATTCAACTGTTTCTAGGTTGGTTTGGAAGTCTATTTGTTTCCATCTCTCTATACCCTACAATGTACCCTACATGGTCACTAGAAGAAGGGGACAAAATTTGATTTTTCCCCCTCAGGACTAGAAATAATTATGTCGTGGAGCCCTTCATTTTAAATAGCAAACTAAATGAAATATATTTTATCTTAATATATTCTAAAAGAAAAGAATTTTTTGAAGTTTATGAATTATTGAATAGTTGATACTACAACCCTTATAATATTCACCATTTATTACTAAAATAAATTCCCTTTTAGGTCCAACAATCCCAAGATTTATTATGTGATTTCCATTTTAGTTTAAAAAGAAACTCTCCACTTTCTTCAAGGAGAAAAACTTAAGAAACCACTGATGAATATCAATAACTTGGTTACATGCATGAAAAAGGGAGTTAAAAAGAAATTCACACCAACTAAATCATCTGAAACTATGCCCGAAGAGACTATACAAGAGGGACAGAACCAAAGTACAGAAGTGGAACTAAGTGGAGATTCATTTACTGACCCTAAGTTACTGTGACAGGCCCCTTTTTTATTAATTTGGTTTTAACTCTATAAGAAGCCTTCACTTAAAACATTTATTGACATGAGACAGTAAGAGTTCTTTTTACTTCTCATTATAATAAGTGAATCTTAGATAACCAAAAGCATCAGAGGTTTATTTACAAGACAGAACAAATAAGCAGTGTGTTTAATAAGTACCTTCACCTTTTGACTCGAACAACTTACTTTAGATCACATATAACAGCATATACTCGATCCAATTTGTCCTTGCTATAACCCTGGAAGTTGAATTTGTTGTTCCTATCCAAGTACTCAGGCAAAACTTCTAGCAAAGTTTCAGTAATGACAGAAATAACATTCTGCTCTTCAATAAGATGTCGAGCCTGCAGAATATTTCAAGATGTTGTCTTTAGTATTAACTTATTTGGTTGGTCAGTAAGTCATTTTTAATATGTTTACTGAACATCAAACATAGTCCTTAGTCTCACAGAACAGCAATTTCTGAGAAGCTATTTTCTAAAAGTAAAAAATTCCCTATTCCTCAATAACTAGAAAACACCTGTCTGGACACTCCAAACCCATTACTAAGATTATTTATATAATGCTTACCAGAGGCAATCATACAACGAACAAAAGTAGAACAATCATAGATATACTTCATAACTTCTGTCACATTATTATTTATTATGGCACATCCCCCTAACTCCCAGCCCACTATCTCTTCCCATCCCTTTCGCTGGACTTTGAAATGGGAAAGTATAGTTAGCCAAACTGTCCAAAAGAAATAGGGAAAAAAGTAGTACAAAAAGAAAGCAGAATCCTCTACTCTCCTCCCAGGTCTATGCAGCACTATATCTCCCACAATACTGGAGTCATACCCTGCACCTGCTTTATCTTTACTCACCCCAATAACTAAAGGACAACAACAACAAAAAAAGCAAAAAAAAAATGGTATTGAAAAGGCATTGCTCCTACGTTACTCTTAAAACTGAGAAATAAGCTCTGGAATTCACGGATCAGGACTTTAAGACAAAGGTAGTGCCATCATTCCCACTTCACAAGTTACCTTGTTTTCGGATACCATTAATATATTATTCACATGCAGATACCACTTAAGTATTATTCAATTTTCCAGATGAAATTAGCCCAACATAATGATTTTGACATTGTTTTGAATCAACACTAAGCAAAATTCTTAAAAAACAAAACAAGTTTTACTTAGAAAGAATGCAAAGAAATTATTAATACATACCAGAGTAGGAACAGTAAACATCTGAACTGACAGTGCAGTTATAGAGATACTTCTATCATGATCATCACTGATATATTCTTTCTGCAGCTGTTTATAATACTGAAAGATATAATAAGTAATAAGTGGAGAATCAATTAAAAATGACTACTGAAAACTTAAAAATCCCAATTTTAACAGCTGCTGCAAATCTGTTTCTATATATAAGATGACAAGTATGATAATTCCTATTTCTTGATGGGAGATAATATGGTCAACAAAAATATATTAGAAAGAAAATAATGAACAAGAGACCAAATATGAATTCAACTGCCCAATCTCACAGAGTTGGAAGTGAGAACTATAAAAAATGCAGCCCTTGCTGGTATGTCTGAGTGGTTAGAGCATCAGCCCACTCACCAAAGAGTCACGGGTTTGATTTTTGGTCAAGTATTCAATTCCCCGGGCATGTGCAAGAGGCAACCAATCGATGTGTCTCTCTCACATCTCTTCCTCCCCTCCCACCTTAACTCTCCCTCCCTCCTACTCTTTCTAAAAATCAATGGAAAAAATATCCTCTGGTGAGGCTTAAAATAAATAAATACATGTTAAAAACAAAGAAACAACAAAATGAACAAAACACACAAACACAGGTAAAAAATCACAGAGGACTGCAATGGTGCAGTATATCCTTCCTCCAAATAGGATCTGGGGTAATCGCTAGCAAATTCTACCCCAATGGTATAGGCCATGGCCTATATTCCAAGTACTGATATGACCCAGAAAACCAACCAATCAGATTCAATCTAGCCTTAAACAGAATGGATGCTGGCTGTACATAATTTCTTATCCATATTGGTGCACACCAGCTGAAAATAAACCCTGATATATTGGGAGACCAAAAATAATAATACATTCAGTCATGTATCAAGCATAGTGTTAGATCCTTGATCTACATATTTAATTTTATCCATTAGAATTCCCATATATTTAAGAGGTACCCAGTGCATACAAAAAATATCATCTTAGTAAAGAGAACTTATTTTTGTATAAGAAAATAATTTCCTTTCAGATTACACATATGGTTCAATATTGTATCTCTAAAGAATTTTAGAAAAATAGAGCTGACAACTTGAGTTGTTATCACCTTTTAAGAAACCAAATGTCTTAGTTACTTTTAACAATCTACTTCTAAAATCCAGGGAGTGAAGGATCTTACCCTACAGTATCATTTGCCTTTAACAATCATTATTTCACTTTCTGCTTCCAGTTCTATCCTGGGTCCTACCTCTGCCTTGTTTTAAGTTTTACAGAACTGCCTGCAATTCAATATCAAAGGATCCTAACAAGTATTTATTGGATACCTAACATAAGGCAAAACAGAACTTTTGCCCATATAATTCCTGCCTCCCTTTAGCATTCTTTTTTTAAAAAAACATATTCATATATATATATATAATTTATATAATTTATATAATTTATATAATTTATATAAATTATATAATTAATATATATAATTTATTTCAGAGAGGAGGAAGAGGGAGAGAGAGATAGAAACATCAATGATGAGAGAGAATTATTGATTGGCTGCCTCCTGCACACCCCCTACTGGGGATCGAGCCTGCAATCTGGGAATGTGCCCTTGACCAGAATCGAACCTGGGGCCCTTAAGTCCACAGGCCGATGCTTCATCCACTGAGCCAAAGTGGCCAGGGCCCTTTAGCATTCTTATATGTTCCTTTTCCCTGCTATGACTTTCAACTAGTCACTTCTATTCTTATTATATTAACAGGCAAATGATTAGAAAGGATGAATGAACGTGATAACTTCCTATTGTTCTGTCTCAGCAAATAATAGGTCATTTCCCACCTTTCTCCTCTCCCAGACTGTTTCCATACTACCAAATGTGAAAATAAAAAACTGTTTGACAAAGAAATGAATCATAAAATTAAATTCTGGATTCATAATTATCCCCTTTGTTTCTATTACTTCATTTACAAAAATGTTTTCTATTTCTGTTTATTGATATCTATTTATAAAGAGCAATTACCTTTACAAATTCCATAGCAAAGAATTTTTTGTATTCCATCTCCATAAAAAAACTGCTGAAGATCAATTCGTGAAGGATCTTACGGGCACCTATAAATCATTTTTGGGGGAAGTGGGGTAGTATCACCAAGGCAAAAAAAACATTCCAGCTATTAGAAGTGGCAAAATATTATAAAATTATTTCACATGCTAGTAGACCTCAAGGATTCAAATATGAGTAGTATTTATTATATTAATATTTAATAGAATTTAAAATATATACATATATGGCCTTTTTCCTCTTTTTCTGTAGTCTTCTCACTACTTTATCTTACTTCATTCTACCTCTCCCAACATTTCTCCACTCCTTTTCATTCTATTTCACTCAAAACTACTTACTTTTTATTCTTCCCTTTTCCATCCCCTTTAGCCTTTCTCGGTTACCTTTCACTTTTTGTTCTTTGTTTAGATTTATAAAAATTAATATTAGTACAACTTTAATAATGGCACTACATACATATACATACTTCTTTTACTGATCCTGACTAAATGAAAAGGCACTATAATTAAAAGGCAGTATCCCCAAGTTTCAACATAGAAGAATACATATTGATTGGTCGATCTTACCTTAATGTTTATCTTATAAACCAAGATCATTGATAATAGTAAACAAAAGAGATCTTTACAGAGAGGAAGGGAGAGAGATAGAGAGTCAGAAACATCGATGAGAGAGAAATATCGACCAGCCGCCTCCTGCACATCTCCCACTGGAGATTAACCTGCTTATGAGACAGGGCCTTGACCGGAATCGAACCTGGGACCTTTTAGTCCACAGGCCGACGCTCTATCCACTGAGCTAAACCGGTTTCGGCAATAATTTTTATTCTTATAACATTTCTCCCAAAAGTATGTTTCCTATAGCATGTGAAAAAATTAACATTAATCTTTGCACATTTGATAACAAGGACAATTCTGTCAACATCATAGAATCAAGAGCCAATAAAATATTATTTACAGTACTTGAAATGCATTTCTGAAAATTAATCAAAATATATTAATAAAAGAAATTTTATTTTATACTTAATATTTTTAATTTGTAGCTATTTAAAAAACAACACAGTATTAGACTATATGCTTACTTGAATAGCTCATAATTTTGTTCATCCAGGAGCCAAGACGTAAAGCAAATTTCTGATGAGCCATAACCTCAGAGTGTAATACTTCTACATGAAGTGGATGTTGAGAGACATTTTCTGAATGACTCTACAAATAAAAGGAATATAAAAGAAAACCCTAATTTTAAAAGTTTTGTTTTAACTAAGTAATCTATTCTTTAAAAAATAAATTACATGACTATTGCAGTTCCAAATCTCTGGGTCCAAATGCATCAACCCTATCTTTACTTAGGATGCGAAACCCATTTCAAAAAGATAGTAGTTTTACATGTGCATTCCTCTTATGTTTTCTTTGTCCCCAATTCAGAAAATTACCTTTATATCTTCTTTTGCTTCCTGGCAAGCAGCAAAAGCACCTGCTTTAACAGCCCGACGACCCTAATAACAGACAAACATGAGAATGAAATAGCAGAATGACAATCCAAATCAATTAGTAATATATAGCCCAAAAACCTAATGCGTTCTTAATTATTAATCATTTGTCGACTGCCTAAAAGTTAAAAGATGAAAGATAAACACAAATGTTTAACACCTTCGGGTAGCTCCAGAACTTTTAATACCACTAGTAGAGAATTTCTATACTTTAGGATTTTAGATTTCCTGCCTAGCAAGATGTCAGTTCTTTACTTTTTGTAGTGTACTCGATTTCCATCTGATAATAATAACTGAGGTTTAGTAAACTCCTGCTATATGCTTTAAATACTTCTCATGCATAGCCCCAGCCAGTTTGGGTCAGTGGAGAATGTTGGCTGGCGGACTGAAGGGTCCCAGGTTTGATTTCAGTCAAGGGCACATGCCTGGGTTGCGGGCTTGATCCCGAGTAGGGGGCAATCAGGAAGCGGACAATAGATTCACTCTCATGATTGATGTTTCTTATCTCTCTCCCCCTCTCCCTTCCTCTCTGAAAGCAATAAAAATAATAAATAAGTAAGTAAATAAATAAATAGTACTTCTCATGAATAACTCAAAGTTCCTCAGCATGTGTTGCACAACACACTTAAGGTCCACTAGTGGGTGAGAGGTGTGGCCAGGATGTTGTTTCCTCAGCCCTGGAATCACTACACTAATTACTAATGCCATGCTGCTTCTTTCACTATATTACACTCCTCTCTAGGGCAGGATTGTGTTAAATAGTCTTTCTATACACCTGAGGAACTCATTGCTTTGGATGGAAATGAAATAAAAGCTGAGCCATAAATGAATATTATTCTAAAAATAGTTTTAATGAATGTTAAAATCTCAGAAATATCCACTTTTAATAATTCACACATTTATTCATTCATTCAATAAAAATTACAGAAACAGACTGAAGTTGAGCCAACATTCTTTACTCTTTGCCAAATACATTCAGCCACCTTTCTAATTACTTAGACTAAAAGAGGAAAGTTACAGTTATCTACAACTATGATAGACACATAGAAAGGTCAAGTTTTAACCAGTTTGTGTAGGATATAAGAAATGGGTAAAAAAGATGGTTGTACCTAACACAATACTAAGGCACTTGGCAAAGGCTCAGTCAACACCTAACTTCCAGGAACTGATATAGGACAGTACAATAATTCAAATGAAGCTCACAAACCTCTTTGTCTATGGCAGTGGTATGCAACTGGGCCTCTGCAAGCTCACAGTCAAGAGCTCTTTGTAGACTGTATATGACATGGTCATATGAATGGTGTTCGTCATTAAAAAGGACACAATAGTATCTTTCATTTTTCTCCCTGTTTAAAAAATAAGATAAGCATTCAGATATTGCAACAAATAAACAAAGGAAAATATGAAAAATAGACTAAAATAATATATGACATTTGTACCAAAGCAGCATTGTGTAAGTTCATACATATGAGAAAGTACCACTATAATACTCATATAGGAAATTATTTTAAGTAGTACAGTACTGTGGAATTTCAAAAAACCCTAATAAAAGTATTACCTTTTCCATGTCTTTTCCCCAACTTTTTTTTAATCACTTCCAGATACAGATTATTATTATCAGTTTATTTTTTTTAACTTTCTTAAAATATATTTTTATTGATTTCAGAGAGGAAGGGAGAGGGAGAGATAGAAACATGAATGAAACAGAATCATTGATTGGCTGCTTCCTGCACTCCCCCTACTGGGGACTGAGTCTGCAATCCAGGCATGTGCCCTGACTGGGAATTGAACCATATCTCCAGGTTCATGGGTTGACGCTCAACCACCGAGCCACACTGGCAGGGCCATCAAATATTTTTTAATCTTAAAGACCTGGGCTAAAGGGAGACACTGTGCCCAAGTCCCTACCTTTGTTCACAACCTCCTGGGAACCTGAAGTTGGTCCAGGCCAGGGTCATGGTTTTAATACCACTCTTAACTCTTCCTAACTTCTCATCTTGACAAAGGAAGAAATACCTCAGACTCAGAACCTTCAAGCAGGCAATAATACTAACATTTTAATAACATTTAGTTCTTATTGAATTTATTTTTGTTTTACCTTATATTTCTGATTTTACAGTACATTTAAGTTTTTTTAAGTAGATAGACTTAAAGTGCAGGCACCACCATTTGACTGAATGAGGGACCTTATAGACATTTGGGTGGCTTAGGCTTTTAGACTTGTTGATATGACAATGCCTCTTCCATCTCTAAGAAGAGTATAATGTCTACATTTGAGATGGTGTGAGGATCTTATAAAACATGTGAAAATAGTTGTCATGGGCTACACAAATTTAGATGTTATCAGTTTTCAACAGTTTATATAATATGCTTTTACAATGCGCTCAATTATTAATCCTCATAACTCTAAGAGGAAGATTTTCTTGGGCCTCTTATAGCTTAGGACATGGAAGCTCAAAAGGATTTCTTCATGGTCACAATGCCAATAAGCAGTGAGAAGGACAGAACTCAGATCTGTGGATCTGAAGTCTGATGCTGCCTCCATACACATCCACACTCAAGCAACTCTCCCTTTTTAGGCAGGCAGATTGCTAACTAATATTTTGTTGACCAACACAATTCTTCAAAGAGTTTAACTGATGCTATCACATATTTGAAATTAAAACCTTTGTGGACATAATCTCTGATGACCTGTATTTTCCCTAGCAATTTATGGCCCAGCAAGAGTAAAACAATGTTTATTGTCTTTATAAACTTAAATTCTTAATTTTCTCTCCTAAAATAAAACAAACCATAAAACCTAGTAAATTCAAAGAATAATAATAGATTTGTGATTAGATTTACCCACAAGGCTCAAATTATATCTTCATATCAGGTCTGGAATCCCCTTTTGTATTTGTAAGTTAAGAGCAAATATTATAGTCTCGAAAAGACTTATTTATGCCTATTAGGAATTCCTGGATTTGGGGCTTAAAAATGTTAAATATCTACAACTGAAATAATCCTAGATACCAAAGCACAGGGCAAAGGGCCAATTCCTAATTCCTGCCAACAAACGTATTTTATTGTTGTTTTTTAAATGTGCAACAACCCACCCAAGGAACACATTGAGAGAGGGAGAGGGAGAGAGAGATAGAAACATCAATCAATGATAGGAGAGAATCACTGATCGGCTACCTCCTGCATGCCCCCGACTGGGAATTGAGCCCGCAATACGGGCATGTGCCCTGACTGAGAATCGAACCATGACCTTCAGGTTCATGGGTTGATACTCAACCACTGAGCAACACTGGCCGGGCCATCAAACATTTTTTAATCTTAAAGACCTGGGCTAAAGGGAGAGACACTGTGCCCAAGTCTCTACCTTCGTTCACAAACCTACTGGGAGCCTGGAAGTTGGTCCAGGCCAGTATCAAACTGGGCAACTTACTTCCCTACTGGTATAAGTGACTGCTAGGGACTTACAAATCATTTAGAACATAACCCTGCAAATAGTGTTTTTGTTTGTTTTTTTTCTTAAAAATCAGAAGATCCTGACTAGGTTCTTCTTTTTGGCTTAACTTCTGTTATCTCATATAAATGGTCATTTTGAAAGTATTCCCAAAAGACGATTCTCTATAAAATTTGCATAATGGTAATAAATTAAGCAGTAAATAACAAAAACATTCTTCCAACACTTATTTTGCAATATAAATAACAATCACTAAAACTTACAGCTTTTGAAAAATTTCCCCACCTTATTTGGAGTTCAGAAGGCAGTTCTTTTTCCTCTTCCCATATAGTCATTTCTACAATGTATTTTATCACTGAAGGGAACATTTTCCTGGCTTGGGCAATTACCTCTTCATTCAATGAACAACGTAAATTCTGTAAGAAAGCAGACAAAAACACACTACCAACATTGTATACAAATAAAATGGATAAAGAAGATAGTGTTATTAATTTATAATTATGTATATTTATTTTTTTAAGGTTTTTAAATTGATTTTCTTTTTTTTAGAGAAAGGAAGAGGGAGAGAAAAAGGGAAACATCAACGAGAGAGCAAAACATCAATTAGCTGCCTCCTGCATGCCCCCTACCAGGGATTGAGCCCCAAACCTGAGCATGTGCCCTGACTGGGAATTGAACCTGCAACTTTTCGGTGCATGGGATGACACCAAACCAAGTAAGCCACACCAGCCAGGGCTATAATAATCTATAATAATAAAAGCGTAATAATAATAAAAGCATAACATGCTAATTAGACCAGACAGCCAAATGACCTTCCGGACCACCTTTCTGACGAAGCCGGGGCTGCGAGGGCAGAGCCCCTTGCATGAATTTTGTGCATTGGGCCTCTAATGAATTTTAATAAGTTCATTTCACCATCCTCCAGGAATAAAATTGAGTTGACCTCAAGTTGCTATTTATATCAGTTTAGTTTAACTCCTTGTGGCCAAGTCAGTGCTACAGATAACAGAAAGGAAGGAGACAGGACCATGCCCTCTTCACCCCCTTTTAGTGATGCTCTGCCATACGAATGTTCTCTGCCTTTCTGAGTAGCCTAACTATGATAATATCAGAGAACTACTGGTTAGCTCTTATAACTTACAAAAATCTTTCTCACACCCTGGCCAATGTGGCTCAGTTGGGCGTCATTCCATGTACCAAAAGGTTGATGTTTCGATTACTGGTCAGGGTACATGCCTGGGTTGTGGGCTAATCAGTGGGGAGCATGCAGGAGACAGAACGATGTTACACTCTCACATCAAGATTTCTTTTCTCCCTTCCTCTCGCTCTAAAAATTGATAAACTATTCTTTAAAAAATTTTTTTTCTCATAATTTAAACTGATTCCCATAGCCACTCTGTAAGAAAGGCAGAGAATTAATGACATTTAAAGGATAAGGAACCCATACAAGGTCAAAGAGCCCATAAATAGAAGCAAGACTAAAACCTGGGTCTTTTGATTCCCATAAAAAACTTTTTATTACAGAACATCATCTCCTTAATAAAAGGCTTGTTCAAACCAATCAGCTAAAAAAAAAAAAATGCATCCAAATGCTCTGTATCATAAGCCATTATGGAAATGCAAATCAAAATCACAATGATATACCTCTTCACACCTGTTAGGATGAGTATAACAAAAAAGGCAAATAATAACAAGTGTTGGCCAGGATATGGAAAAATGTGAACCCTTACACTACTGGTAGAAATATAATGGTGCAGCCAATTAGGAAAACAGTCTAAGAGGTGTCCAAAATGTTAAGCATAGTTAACATATGACCCAGCCATTCCACTTCTAGGTATCTATCAAAGAGAAATTTAAAAATGTCTGCACAAAAACGTATACACAAATGATCATAGCAGCATTATTCTTAATAGCCAAAAAGTGGAAACACCCCAAAAGTCCATCAACTGATAAATGGATAAATAATACGTGGTATATATCTATATATTGGAATATTACTTGGTCATAAAAAGGAATGAAGTACATGCTACCACATGGATAAACCTTGAAAACATGCTAGGTGAAAGAAGCCAATCACATATTATATCTTCCCATTTATAAAATACTAGAGACCTGGTGCACGGATTCATGCACTGGTGGGGTCTCTCAGCCTGGCCTGTTGGGACTGGGCAGAAACCACCTCTCCAACATCCCCCAAGGGGTCCCAGATTGCGACAGGGCGCAGGCCAGGATGAGGGACCCCACTGGTGCACGATCGGGGCTGGGGAGGGACCGCGGGAGGGATCCAGGACGTGTCCAGCCCTGTCTCGCCCAGACCCAGCAGCAAGCTAAATACCAGTCTGAGCATCTGCCCCCTGGTGGTCAGTGCATGTCATAGTGACTGGTCAAACGAATGGTCGGACACTTAACATATTAGGCTTTTATTATATAGGCTGTCCAAACTTGGCAAAACTACAGAGACAAATTAATTGCCGAATGTGGAAGTTTGAAAAAAATGGAGTGACTGGTTTCTTTGGAGATGATGAAAATGTTCTATAATTGATTATGCTGACAGGTACCACTCTATGAATACAGTAAGAAACCATTGAATTATACACTTTAAATGGATGAATTTTCTTATATGGTATGCAAGTTATATCACAATAGCGTTATTTAAACCAGTGGTCTCAACCTTGGCTGCACATTAGAACACCTGGAATCTTTTTAAAAACCTGACTTCTGGGCCTCATCCTCCGGAAATCTGTTTCTCTTGTCACTAATGTGTGTAGCCCCCACCCCCATACAAAGAAACAAAATTCTGGAGGATGAGGCCCAGAAATCAGGATTTTAAAAAGATTACCAGGTGATTCTAATGTGCAGCCAAGGTTGAGAACCACTGATTTAAACAAAGGACTCAAACAGGAAAGAAAAGAAAAAAATCATAGTAGCTCTTTAAGATAAAAAAAAGAAATCCAGTGGAAATCCAGTATAAACTTGTGAGACACCTGGACAGTGTTGGCGAATAATTGAATTAATTCCTTGGTGGTACTGAAAAAAAAACACAAAGAACTGCATATTAACAAATAGCAACTCTTCTGTTTCAGAAATATGAGATTTTTTCCATTTATTTAGATATTTTAAAATTTCTTTCAACAATATTTTATAGTTTTCAGAATATATATTTCATACTTTTCTTCAATTTATTCCTAAATATTTTATCTCTTTGATACTATAATATATGGAATTTTTTCATTAACTTCATTTTCAGAGTATTCATTACAATGTATAGAAATACAAGTAAGTTTTTGTTTTTTAATAAGAAACTCTTTTGCTTCTTTTTCTTTATGTATATATTTTTTTATTGATTTCAGAGGAAGGAAGAGGGAGAAATAGAAACATCAGTGATGAGAGAGAATCATTGATCAGCTGCCTCCTGCATACCCCTTACTGGGGATCGAGCCCACAACCCAGGCATGTGCCCTTGACCAGAATCGAACCCAAGACCCTTCAGTCCGCAGGCTGACGTTCTATCCACTGAGCCAAACTGGCTAGGATGAAATGCAAGTAATCCTATTCAGTAAAAGCCTAATATGCTAAGTGTCCAGTTGTCCGTTCAACCAATCAAAGTGTAATCTACACTAATAAAGAGTTAATATCTAATGGTTGGGACACCATAGTGGGTAACGACCAGACCATTAGCATATTAGCTGGGACGTTGCTCCGGATTTGGGGCAGAAGCAGGTAGGCGCTTTGAGGAGGCGGGACCATCCCATGCCAGGGAGGACAGGGGTGAGAGCCCCCCTCACCAGTCCTTCGCCACCCACCGCTCACACTCTGAGTGCCCTGCGGCGCACCTGCCAGGGGAAGAAGAATAGTGCAGCAGGTGGGAAGCTTCCACACTCTCCTCCGGTGCCATGATGGGGTGGAGCTGCCATGTTGCTCCCGAGATGGGGCGAAAGCGGGGAGGCACCTAGAGAAGGTGGGACCAGCCCATGGCGATTCCAGGGACTGAGAGCGGGGCTTAAAGTGGCCAGAGAAGGCCAGAGGATTTGGGGGCTGGGCCAGGCATGCTGGAGCTCTGCGTGGACAGGTTCGGGTGTCAAGGCAGGGCTGCAGGTGGGTGGGCGGCGCCACGTGATTTCACGCACTGGGCTCCTAGTATGCTAATAATATACTAAGGCCACTCAACTGCTCGCTATGACGTGCACTGACCACCAGGGGCAGATGCTCTGACCAGTTAGTTAGCTTGCTGCTGGGGTCCGGCCGATCAGGACTGAGCGAGTTGGGCCGAACATGCCCTAGAGCCCTCCTGCGGGCCCTCCCCATCTGGCCAACCTCCCACATCCCGCCCTGACCCCAATTGTGCACCAGTGGGGTCCCTCGGCCTTGCCTGTGCCCTCTCGCAATCCAGGACCCCTAAGGCCAGGCCGAGGAACCCCACTGGTGCAAGAATTCATGCACCAGGCCTCTAGTTTTTATATAATTATCTTTTTAAAAAAATTTTTAAAAAATATATTTTATTGATTTTTTACAGAGAAGAAGGGAGAGGGATAGAGATTAGAAACATCGATAAGAGAGAAACATCGATCAGCTGCCTCATGCACACCCCCTACTGGGGATGTGCCCGCAACCAAGGTACATGCCCTTGACTGGAATCGAATCTGGGACCCTCAGTCCACAGGCCGACGCTCTACCCACTGAACTAAACCAGTCAGGGCTATATAATTATCTTATATCCTATAATCTTGCTGAACTGATTTATTAGTTCTAATTATTTTTTAATAGATTCCTTAGGATTTTCTAAATATTTTATATAAATCATGTCATTTGTAAATAGAGCTAGTTTTACTTCTTCCTTTCCAATATGAATGCCTTTTATTTCTTTTTTCTTGACAAACTGCCCTGGCTAGAAACTCAAGTATAATAATGAATAGATGTAGCAAGAATAGAATCTTTGTCTTCTTCCTGATGTTAGGGAGACAGTATCCTATATAATAAAAGAGAAACATGTAAATTGACCGCCCCTCCATTACACTCACCAGCCAATCAGGAGCGAGTATGCAAATTAATCCAATAAAGCTGGCGGGTTAATTTGCATACACAGGCACCAGATGGAGAGCAGAGCGGAAGAGCCAGCTGAGAGTGGAGTGGCTTGGGGAACTTGGCTCCCCAAGCCGCCAGACGGAGAGCAGAGAGGGAGAGCTGGCAGCTTGGAGGACTTGGCAGAGTGAGAGGCCATGGGACAGAGACAGAGTAGGAAAAGAAAACCAAGAGTATGGGGAGCACCAGGAATTCTGGGAATAGTAGTTCTGTTGGCAGCCCCAGGACCTGAAGCGGAAGCCCAGAGCACAGGGAGCACCAGGAATGCTGGGAATCGCAGTTCTGGTGACAGATGGATCTCCTAGACACTAGAGCATCCGTGGGCAAACTACAGCTCGCGGGCCGGATCCGGCCCGTTTGAAATGAATAAAACTAAAAAAAAAAAAAAAGACTGTACCCTTTTATGTAATGTTTACTTTGAATTTATATTAGTTCACACAAACACTCCATCCATGCTTTTGTTCCGGCCCTCCGGTCCAGTTTAAGAACCCATTGTGGCCCTTGAGTCAAAAAGTTTGCCCACCCCTGCACTAGAGCAAAGTGAGCCTGGAGCAAGTTACTGTTGCGGTGGGGGTTGGAGGGAAAGCAAAGGTGAGAGACATAAGTAAAATCAGAGTGTCTAGGAAAAATTAAAGGGAAGATATCCTAAAACTTCCAGGAAATTTCCACCAATGAAGCAAAGAAAAAAAAAGATGCCTCTATTACTCTGTGAGCAACAAACCAAACTGGGTTGGGAGTCTCAGACAATTCACTCATATGATTGCAAAGACAGACAGAAACTCCCAGATTGGAGAGGGCTCCCCTGAGAGTGCCCAGATTGGAGAGGGTGCAAGTCAGGCTGAGAGACCCACCCCCAGTCCAGTATAATTACAGCTTTGAGTTTTTCCTAGATGCCCTCTATCAGGTTGAGGAAGTTCTCTTCTATTAAGTTTAAGTCTTTTTTATCATAAAAGTGTGTTGGAATTAGTGAAATGCTTTTGCTGCATCTTTTGTGATGATCACATGGTTTTATTTTTCATTCTATTTATATGGTATATTGCATTGACTGATTTTCAGGTGTTACGCTATATACTGCATTTTACATCAGATGATGCTCATTATGCCACATCAACCCACTATTAGCAGTGATTCATGACTGGCTTCAGGAATGACAGCATGATACCTCCATTGTAAAGTTTCATTTTTTTCTCTTATGACTATCAAGTAATCTATGAGATGACAATTTAGAACCATGTGAATATTGTTCCTTATCAATTCAAGTCCCAACGGTTTTCACATCCAGTAATGATCCTTATTTATCATATACTAGAGGCCCGGTGCAGAACACCTCTCCAATCCGGAACTCTTTGGGGGATGTCCGACTGCTAGTTTAGGCCTGATCTTGGGCATCGGACCTAAACCGACAGTTGGACATCCCTCTCACAATCCGGGACCGCTGGCTCCTAACTGCTCACCTGCCTGCCTGCCTGATCGCCCCTAACTGCCCCCCTGCTAGCCTGATCACCCCTAACTGCCCCCTCCTGCCAGCCTGGTTGCCCCCAACTAGCCCCCCTGCTGGCCTGGTCACCCAACTGCCCTCCCCTGCAGGCCTGGTACCCCCCAACTGCCCTCCTCTGCTGGCCTGGTCGCCCCTCACTGCTCCCCTCTGCCAGCCTGGTCGCCCCTCACTGCCTCCCCTGCCAGCCTGATCACCCCCAACTGCCCCCCTGCCGACCTGGTCACCTACAACTGCGCCCCTGCTGGCCTGGTTGCCCCTCACTGCCCCCCATGCTGGCCTGGTTGCCCCTCACTGCCCCCATGATGGCTTGGTAGTCCCTCACTCTCACTGCCCCCCTTGCTGGCTTGGTTGCCCCATGTAGCCTGCTGTTTGGTCGTTACTGTGAGGGCGTCCTGACCAATTTGCATATTACCCTTTTATTAATATAGATTTCCTTAGGGCTTGCAAAATGTTGATTTTTGTTATTCTAGTATCCTTTTTCTATTAGCTAGTATTCGTCTAAAAAAAAAGCTTTGCCCTAGCCAGTTTGGCTCAGTGAACAGAGCATTGGCCTGTAGAATGAAGGTTCCTGGGTTTGATTCTGGCCAAGGGCACATGCCCCGTTGCAGGTTCAATCCCCAGAAGGGGGTGTGCAGGAGGCGTGCAGGAGGCAGATGATCAATAATTCTCTCTCATCATTGATGTTTCTCTGTCTCTCTCCCTTCCTCTCTGAAATCAATAAAAATATATTTAAAAAAGAACAGCTTTGCCTCATCAACTGAAAATACTCGTTTACCATGAAACACAATTCCTACCAACTTTTAAGGAATTGATACAATAATCACTACGATGGCAACAAACTTCATCTTTCTAAATTTGCTTTCTCATATATGTTTCATTAGGAACTCATGGGTTTTTATATCTGTAATATGAGTTAATGAATTATTGCGGTTATTTTTTATTATTTTTTGATGCTACAATTGTCCAACTCAGGTCAATGGAAGTCCTTTCAAGTTGTGTTCTTCTTTTGACATAAACCCATCCTTATAAGCTTATGTATTCCCTAAGGCCTGGAATCTAGTATTTTCACAGTAATCCCTGATCGCATTTAATGGAAAATGGTACTTAAAGAGATCAAAAGGTGAGCCTTAGGGGTGTTCACTGCTTTAGCGTTATCTGGAACAGTTTAAAGAATACAAAAACTCCTTATTCTTAAAGTTTTGAAAAGAATTCCTCTGTGAAACTATTTGAACACTAGGAGCCTGTTGCATGAAGATTCGCGCACCTGGCTGCCGACACCAGTTTTTCTCCGGCACCAGGGACCCAGGCATTTGGTCTAGCCGCAGTGGAGAAGCCAAGCCTCTTCAGTCTTCCGTCCGGCCGGCCGGAGCCTTCAGTCTTCACTCCGCACTTGCATATGCAAATTAACCGCCATCTTTGTTGGATTAATTTGCATAGTCACTCTGATTGGCTGGTGGGCATAGCGGAGTGACACCAATTTGCATGTTTCTCTTTTATTAGTGTAGATGGCATTTTTTAAAAAGTATTGTCTCGTGACAATTTTCTGAATTTCTTCAAAGCTTACAAATATTTCAGGTGTTCTGTTTATTAATAAATTGGCATTTTATATTGTTTGATAAAGTAATCCATTTTCAAATGTATTTATAGTCATATAAAGAGTTATTTTATAATGCTTACAATTCCCCTTCTGTGATTGTATCATTATTTCCTCATTCTTCTTTTTTTTTAAATTAAATCTTTATTGTTCAGATTACATTTGTTCCTCTTTTTTCCCCCCCATAACTCCCCTCCTCCCAGCTCCCGCCCCACCCTCCGCCCTCACTCCCCACCCACTGTCCTCATCCATAGGTGCACGATTTTTGTCCAGTCTCTTCCCGCATCTCCCACTCCCCTTTCCCCCCCAAGAATAGTCAGTCCATTCCCTTTCTATGTCCCTGATTCACTATAATCACCAGTTCATTCTGTACATCAGATTATTTATTCACTTGATTCTCAGATTCACTTGTTGATAGATGCATGTTTGTTGTTCATAATTTGTATCTTTACCTTTTTCTTCTTCTTCCTCTTCTTAAAGGATACCTTTCAGCATTTCGTATAATACTGGTTTAGTGGTGATGAACTCCTTTAGCTTTTCCTTATCTGTGAAGCTCTTTATCTGACCTTCAATTCTGAATGATAGCTTTGCTGGATAAAGTAGTCTTGGTTGTAGGTTCTTGGTATTCATCACTTTGAATATTTCTTGCCACTCCCTTCTGGCCTGCAAAGTTTCTGTTGAGAAATCAGCTGACAGTCATATGGGTATTCCCTTGTAGGTAACTGAGTCTCTTTCTCTTGCTGCTTTTAAGATTCTCTCTTTGTCTTTTGCTCTTGGCATTTTAATTATGATGTGTCTTGGTGTGGTCCTCTTTGGATTCCTTTTGTTTGGGGTTCTCTGCGCTTCTTGGACCTGTAAGTCCATTTCTTTCACCAGGTAGGAGAAGTTTTCTGTCATTATTTCTTCAAATAGGTTTTCAATATCTTGCTGTCTCTCATCTTCTGGCACCCCTATAATTCTGATGTTGGTGCGTTTGAAACTGTCCCAGAGGCTCCTTACACTATCTTCGTATTTTCGGATTCTTTTTTCATTTTGCTTTTCCGGTTGGGTGTTTTTTGCTTCTTCGCATTTCAAATCTTTGACTTGATTCTTGCGCTCCTCTGGTCTGCTGTTGGGTGTCTGTATAATATTCTTTATTTCAGTCAGTGTATGCTTAATTTCTAGTTGGTTCTTTATCACAACATCGAGGGTCTCATTAGATTTCTTGAGGCTCTCATCAAGTTTATCGGCAGTTTCTAGCAAATTATTGAAAGCCCTCAAAAGTGCGTTTTTTAGCTCTATATCCTCCATTTCTGTCATGTTTTTTTGTCTCTGCATTTTTTATGCTTTCTTGGTGCACCCCCTTGTGGTTTTTGTGCGCAGTGTTGTTGTAAGCCTTAATTGTTGTCGGCAATACTAGGGGTGAATTGACCTCCAGGCTAACTGGCTATGAGAGTCAGCTGTGTCTGCAGTGGGAGAGCTTCTGTGCTGAGTCTCTAGGGCAGTGCTAATCTAGCCTTTGCCTGAGGCTATCCGTGCAAATGCCTCTGTGCAGGGCTTGGGCGGGGCGGGTCCCAGGGGATCTACAGGGCGGGCGGAGCGAGCAGTTATGACTGCTCTCAGTTCCGTCCCCAGCGTCTCTGCAACCGCTGCAAACCTTGGAGAGAAAGCTGCCTTCCCGCTTCTCCCGTTTGAGTCTGAGTCCCTAGAGACTCGCCCGGATCTGGAGCTCAGAGTCTGAAACTCCCTCCTGATTGAAAACAACAAACGCGCCCTCCGCCGCCGGCCCGCTCCACATGCACTCTGAACCTTAGTATTTCACCTCCGCACTGTGCCTCCTCTGAGTCTCGGTATGGATTTCTCTTTCCTTCTAGTTGTAGAATCTCTCCTCAGCCAGCATTCATGTGGTTCTGGGTGATGTCCGTTCCGTCTTTTAGTTGTATTTTTGAAGTGGTTGTTCGAGGCAGCAAACTCCGGCGTTAACCTATGCCGCCATCTTGGTTCCTCCCATTCTTCTTTCTTATATACATCTGAGTTGGCTCACTTCTTTTTTTTCTTGATTAGGATGTATAGTGAATAATCAATTTGTTGACTTTTTTTAAGGAAAGTAATTATTAAATTTATGTGTCAGTTCTTCTGTTTCCTAATTTATTACATTTGGCTTCTAACTATAATTACTTACATTTGTTCTTTTAGGCTTAAATATGTATTGTTCACTCTTATCAAATTGACTGCTTAACAAAAAGTATTCTGAGTTAACTTTTCATTATGAATTCACTATTAGGATTCTCAATGGAATTCAGTTTAACCCATACACAAAACATTTATTTCTATCTAATTTCAGCAAGCTTAAAGTAGTTAGCATTTTTTATTTTTTTTAAAAAAACAACTAATATTCTTACCTCTTTTGTAGTAGCTGCTGCTCCAGGTTCATGACTTATACAAAAAGGGCCAGTTTTCCATGCCTCGGTGTCTCCACAGTCACAAAATCCTCCTCCAGTAGAAGTATGCATCTAATAAATGAAAAATGAGTTTGTCTTGATTTCAAAACATATTACAAAGCAAGGAAGAATGACACAGATAACTCAAATAATAAATGTTCCCTAATACTTCTACCTTAATTGTGTTTAATGTAATGGGAACTGGATATGTAAAAAACCTGAATACTAACCACAACAAAAATGTACCTTCAAATTTGATAAATTTTTGAAATATACTCTAATTTTTAAATAATAGTTTTTAAATTTTTGTACTAATGGAGAACAGATTGTGAAGTGTGCAAAAAAAAAAATCTACACAATTCCCGGAATGCTTAAGTAATGTGATTTTCTAATTAAACAGACATTTTAAAATAATTATAATGATACTTATATATTGTACTTAAGAAATGTAAAAAGTATTTTCATCTATTTGGTGTCCTACAGCAACTAAAATGATTTACATTTTTCCTTTGAGAGTTCTTGCAAAAAAAAGTTATCTAAAATATATTAAGCCAGATAGAGAATGACAATGCCCTGATTTTGAATTCCCTGACTGGGAATCGAACCATGACCTCCTGGTTCATGGGTCGATGCTCAACAACTGAGCCACACTGGCTGGGTACCTAATGTTGTTCTTGAGTTATTTGTGCCAACTTACATTCCCATTAAAAGGATATATTTCGGAGTTGATCACACTGGGTGAGTTTTTCTGTTACTCATGGGCCCTTTTATTGTGTCAGGGCACATGCCCAGGTTAAGGGCTCAATCCCCATTAGGGGCATGCAGGAGGCAGCTGATCAATGATTCTCTCTCACCATTGATGTTTGTATCCCTCCCTCCATCTCCTTTCCTCTCTCAGAAATCAATAAAAATATATTAAAAACAAAACAATATTAGACAAAAATTTTTTCAAAATTTTAAATGTACATACTGTTCAATCCAGAAAATCTGCTAAGAATCTAGCCTTAGGCATTCTTGAATATATACACTGAACTATATGAAAATAAAGACATATGTACACTTCAATATTTGTTGATCAGTGAAAAACTGAAAACAATATAATTGTTTATACAAAGTGGATGAGTTAAATATGTGATGATATATTCCCACAAAGGAATACATGCACAATTAAATAAGGCAAGAGTAGGGATGAAAGACACAAATATAAATACATCATTGTCGTTTAGTAAATATAGAGACATACACAGGAATGGAACAGAGAAAAAGAACATTATTATATGTATCAACATAGAATTACACCCATGATATACAGTGGGGCCTTGACTTACAAGTTTAATTCGTTCCATGACGGAGCTTGTAACTCAAATTACTCGTATGTCAAATCTTAAAGTGAACGAGTGAGACACGTGATGCTGGGCTGATGTTGTGGCGTTCACTGTGACGTTCGCTGCGCCAACTAGCGGTGGGGTATCTGAAGCTGGCTCGTAACCTGAATTTTAGCTCGCAACTCAAAGCAAAAAATCGGCCAAGAGACGGCTCGTATCTCGAAAAACTCGTTAGTCGGGACACTCGTAAGTCAAGGCCCCACTGTACTGTTAATTTAAAAACAAGTAGCAAAATAGAATATACAGTAGGATCCCATTTATATATACACACACACAATACCTCTCTAAATATATATACATATGTATGTCTATGTGCATGTTTGTAAATACATGTTTATAGATAAAAAAAAAGATCTGTAAGTTTGTACAGTAAAGTGTGTTTAGTTTAACAAAGAAAGTACAAGGGGGCAGAAAGACAAATATAATTTTTATTTATAATCTTCTGTATTATTTGAAATTTTAAAAGGTAAGTTTTATTATATTGCCTAGGTAAATAAACATTTTTTAACACTGTGTGTTTCAAAGATAATCCTCCTATATAATAAAAGCCTAATATGCTAAGTGTCCGGTCATCTGGTCGTCAGTTCAACTAATCAAAGCATAATATGCTAATGATATGCTAAGGCAGCTCAACTGCTCACTATGACAGGCACTGACCACCAGAAGGCAGTCAGTCGGCCAGTAGCTATGATGTGCACTGACCACCAGGGGGCAGACGCTCCAACCAGTAGGTTAGCTTGCTGCTGGGGTCCGGCCTATCAGAACTGAGCGAGACAGGCTGGACACTCCCTGGAGCGCTCCTGCGATCCCTCCCCAGCTGGCCAACCTCCCGCGTCCCTCCCTGGCCCCAATCGTGCACTGGTGGGGTCCCTCGGCCTGGCCTGTGCCCTCTCGCAATCCTGGACCCCTCGGGGGATGTTGGAGAGCCGGTTTCCGCCCAATCCCACAGGCCAGGCCAAGGACCCCACTGGTGCACGAATTTGTGCACTGGGCCTCTAGTATCCTATACAATAAAAGGCTAATATGCAAATCGACCAAAAGGCAGAAAGACAGGTCACTATGACATGCACTGACCACCAGGGGGCAGACACTCAACTCAGGAGCTGCCCCTTGGTGGTCAGTGCGCTTCCACAGGGGGAGCGCCACTCACCCAGAAGCCGGGCTCACGGCTGGTGAGCGCAGCGGCAGTGCTAAGGATGTCAGACTGATGGCTTAGGCTCGCTCCCTGGGGCAGGCCTAAGCCGTCAGTCGGACATCTCCTGAGGACTCCCGAATTGTGAGAGGGAGCAGGCCAGGCTGAGGTACCCCCTTCCCCGAGTGCACGAATTTTGTGCACCGGGCCTCAAGTCTATATAATAAAAGCCTAAGCGACTGTTATGGTGGAATAACCAGAATGACTGGTTGCTATGATGCGCACTGACCATCCGGGGGCAGACACTCAATGCAGGAGCTGCCTCCTGGTGGTCAGTGTGCTCCCACAAGGGAAGTGCTACTCAGCCAGAAGCCAAGCTCATGGCTGGCTAGCATAGTGGCGGTGGCAGAAGCCTCTCCCACCTCCGCGGCAGCGCTAAGGAGCAGTGAGCTGAGTGGTAAAGAGCAGTGAGCAGACGGACAGTAAGGAGTGAGGGATCCCAGACTGCAAGAGGGATGTCCACCTGCCAGCATAGGTCTGATCCTCTGAGGCAGTGGTTCTCAACCTGTGGGTTGCGACCCCTTTGGGGGTTGAACGACACTTTCACAGGGGTCGCCTACATACATCCTGCATACCAGATATTTACATTATGATTCATAACAGTAGCAAAATTACAGTTATGAAGCAGCAACAAAAATAATTTTATGGTTGGGGGTCACCACAACCTGAGGAACTGTATTAAAGCGTAGTGGCATTAGGAAGGTTGAGAACCACTGCTCTGAGAGTTCCTGGACTGCAAGAGGGCGCAGGCCGGGCTGAGGGACCACCACCCCAGTGCATGAATTTCGTACACCGGGCTTCTAGTATGTATATAAACTCTCATTATGTAAGATTACAACAGGCTGATGTTAAAATAGACCGAGATAGTTATTTTTATAATTAAATCTTAGATATCACCAGCTCTGCCTATGATTTAGTGCTTTTGATCCCAACACTTTATTTCCACACATGCTTGTTGAAAGCCTCTATGTCCCAGGTACCATGACAGACATAGGAGGTATAAAGTATATGAGATCTGGACCTTGTCCTGGAGAGCTTATAGTCAGGTAGGGATGAAAGACACAAATATAAATACATCACTGTCATTTAGTAAATATAGAGACATACACAGAAGCGGAACAAAGAAAAAAGAGCATTGTTAGTGAGCTTTGTTTTCTTCTCCAAGTTTATTCTAATTGACTCTAGAATGTGTTCCAAAAAAGAGTGCCAAGATTACAAGCTGGCTTGGTTTTCAGTATTAACTTCCAAGATGCAAGAAGACCCTGTTAGATAAACTCAGCTACTATTTTGGTTCTACTTGATCAAAGTCATATTATTCTGATCTTGGCTACTTAAAATTTATTCTACTCTTCAAATCAAAGACCTTGGTCCTGTCAGCAAGAACGACTGCAAAATAAACTGCCAAATGCCTTGTTCCTATTATCCAGGATGATAGCAAAGTAAAGTAGCAATGCAAGGGTATCCATATTCACCATTCCAAAATAAGGTAAGAGAAACAACATTAAGAACAATAAAATAATTTCATTTCAATAATGATGGTAAAATTATTTTAAAAGTCGGGTTCAGTTATAAAGTTTCTATTAAGAGGTTTCTGCAGGTCCTGCAGGTTTCTGGACTGCTGACTGTACTACATTTGGTATAGTTCTTTCCTATAGCAATTTGGAAAAATGTATTATGAACTTTTAAAAGTTCTTTAAAAAAATAGAACTAAAATTATTTTTTAGAGCAGTTGGTTTAAAGAAAAATTGAGCAGAAAATATCAAGTTTATATATAGTCCTTCTTCCCCTAATCCTACAGTGTATTATTAAGAACTTGCATTAGTGTGCTGTGGTATATTTGTTACAATTGAGGAGTGTAACCAATGATCAAATATGTAAATTCCACCAGTGATTAGCTTTGTAAAACATCTTAACCACACTATATTATAGGCTTCTCAATCTGTTTTTCCTTGTGCACAATATTTATAACCTACATCTATAGCCCAGCACTTCCTGAGCTTAAAGCAATAATATTGAGGCCAGTCTAAAAACATAAACATCACTTTCAACTCTATGGAAGACACAGTCTACATAAAACTTTAGGCATGTTACATGTCCAAAAAGAAACATCAGTCCTGGTCGATTAGGCTCAGTGGATAGAGTGTCAGCCTGTGGACCAAAGGGTCCTGGGTTTGATTCCAGTCTAAGGCACATACCTCGGTAGTAGGCTCCTCCCCTGCCTGGACCCTGGTCAGGACAAGTGCAGGAGGCAACCAATTGATGTGTTTCTCTCATATCAATATTTCTCTCTGTCTTTCCCTCTCTCCAAAAAGCAATAGAAAAATATCCTTGGGTGAGGGTTTTTTAAAAATACACAGAAAGAAGCATCAAGTTATTATGTTTGTCTAAGCCCAGAGTAAAGAACCAATACTGCCCTAACCGGTTTGGCTCGGTGGATAGAGCGTCAGCCTGCAGACTCAAGGGTCCCGGGTTCGATTCCGGTCAAGGGCATGTACCTTGGTTGAGGGCACATCCCCAGTAGGGGGTGTGCAGGAGGCAACTGATCGATGTTTCTCTCTCATAGATGTTTCTAATTCTCTACCCACTCCCTTCCTCTCTGTAAAAACTCAATAAAATATATTTTAAAAAAAGAAAAAAGAACCAATACTATTACTTGAGAAGTATATTTCAGCTCAAAATTACAAGGTTGTCTAAAAATGTAACAGGAAAAGAAAAAGCCCTCAACCTCATTAGTAATTAGGAAAATTAAATTAAGATCACAATGTGACACTATTATATAACCATCAGATTGGCTAAAATTAAAAAGACACCAAATCTTGCAAAAATGTGGAGCAATGGCAACTCTTATATACTGCTGCCATAAATTGGTACAACCACTTTGGAAAACAGTCTGATGTTATCTATTATACTGAAGATCATATACTCTAGAACAGGGGTGGGCAACCCCTGGCACGCGTGCCAAACATGGCACGCCAGTAGCTTTTCCTGGCACGCGAAACCCTCTCTTATAATCTTCCATTTACAATTTTTGTGAACATTTGAATGACTTAAATGTTAAATTACAAGGAATTGGCAAGACACTTGATGTTATGTTTGGTTACATAAAGGCTTTTGAAAAGAAACTGGAAGTCTTTAAGAGGGATGTGGATGGTGAGAGATTTAGATATTTCCCAAACCTCAAGAGGCACATCAAAGACCTCCCAAAAGATGACAGAACAGACTGTCAAAGCCTTCAAAAGCTGTTTTTAAACATCATCGAGTCAACTATTGAGCAGTTCTTCTCAAGATTTGCGAAATTCAGAGAACTGGAAGAGACAGCAAAATTCATGAGGTTTCGAGACAGCATGAAACTGGAGGAACTAAACTTACAAATGTTTTCATGGATAGACATAGCTGACTTTGAAATGCAGTTGATTGAATTTCAGAGGGGCTCAATTTGGAAGCAGAAATTCATTGACCTTAGAGTTGACTTGGAAAACACTGAAAAAAAGTGATTAGAGACAGGAGTACCAGAGAGAAGTGTCGAAAACGAACTATTGAGGACTTGGAATGCCATTCCAGAAAATTTTTTGTTTAAAAAACTGCGACAGCATTACTCTCCATGTTCTCATCCACATACACTTGTTAAGTCTCGTAATAGGAGTAGCCTGACGGATGAAAGTAGTAGCTCGTGCATATCTCTGAAGGTCACGAAATATAAACCTGATGTAAAATCTCTGTCATCAGTGATGCAGCAGCAAAAGTCCCACTGATAATATCAAACCGAGTCATAAAGTTTTCTGTCAGACTATCAGTGTACATCAGTGATTCCCAAAGTGGGCGCTACCGCCCCCCGGTGGGCACTGCAGCGATCCAGGGGGGCGGTGATGGCCACAGGTGCATTTGGGGGCGATGAGTAACTGCTATTAAAATTTAAAAAAAATTAATTTCCAGGGGCTGAGTAATATTTTTTCTGGAAAGGGGGCGGTAGGCCAAATAAGTTTGGGAACCACTGGTGTACATGTATACATAAAAAATAAATGTATTTTTCATCATCATATACTGTGTTTTTGTCGCTCAAATGAATTTTATTATTTCTTCAACGTTCTTCACATACGTACACCTTAAGAGATATCAAGTAGGCGTAACATGTTCTCAAAAAATTAGGGTTGGCATGCAGAAGAATTATGAGTCAGAGATTTTGCTGGTTTTGGCATGCACTCACAAAAAGGTTGCCCACCCTTGCTCTAGACCTCAGCAATTCTATTCCAGATAAATAGCCCAGAAAAACTACTGTACATATATACCAAAACGCACAAATAAGAATGTTCATAGCAGAATTGTTCATAATAACCACAAATTAGAAGCAATGTGCATTATCCATATATAGCACAATAAATAAAGACAAAATGGATTACTGAGCATTATAAGGCCAATGGACAAATTACAGCTACACACACAATGCTGACTGAAAGAAGTCACTCAAAAGGAAAAAGATACGGTCTGACTCCACCTATATAAAGTTCAAAAACCAATAAAACTTGCCCTAACTGGTTTGGCTCAGTGGATAGAGCATCAGCCTGGGGACTAAAGGGTACTGAGTTAGATTTCGGTCAAGGACACATGCTGGTCAAGGTTCAATCCCCAGTGGGGGTGTGCAGGAGGCAGTCAATCAATGATTCTCTCTCATCACTGATGTCTCTATCTCTCTCCCTCTCCCTGCCTCTCTGAAATCAATAATATATATATATTTTTTTAAAAAACCCAGATAAAACTATTCAATATGATTTGAGTGATAAGCTAAAAGGGAAATAAAGGACAAATTATTGTGAGGGGTGAGAGAAAGATTATGATCCAGGAAGAACAAATGGGAAGAGGCCTCTGAGAGCAGGCAATGTTTTATTTCTTGACCTTCGTATTGGTTACATGAGTGTTCACTTTATAGTTATCCTTTTTTTTTTTTAAATACATTTTATTGATTTTTTACAGAGAGGAAGGGAGAGAGATAGAGAGTTAGAAACATCGATGAGAGAGAAACATCGATCAGCTGCCTCCTGCACATCTCCCACTGGGGATGTGCCCGCAACCCAGGTACATGCCCTTGACCGGAATCGAACCTGGGACCCTTCAGTCCGCAGGCCGACGCTCTATCCCCTGAGCCAAACCGGTTTCGGCTTTATAGTTATCCTTTAAGCTGTTCATATACCTTATACAATCTTTTGTATAAATGTGACATACTTATAAAAAATTGTATGGGACTACCTCTTAATCTAAAGTTACACACATCAGAACTGTAATAGCAGGAATTCAAGTACTGGTCAGGAATATGAACTAGGTGGCCAACAGATTCCTGCTAATCTAAATATTTTATGGCTCTATTTTCATACCTTGTAACGATGGTTTTTATGAACACTGTTCTGAAAGCAGTCCATACAGAGTACACATGTTGGATCAATTGCACAATCCCTGAAAAAGATTAAAAATCAGAACCCAAAATTTAGATTACTCCAACTGATGCTTACGGACTATAATGTAATGTGAATGAGTTTCCTATATGATCCAAACTAATTATAAAAATGCTTCAAAAACTAAATTTCAAATAATTTTAGCCATAGTTGAATGTTTAAGTTTGGATATTTCGTTTTGTTTCTTAAATCATTCTCATTACTTTGAGTTTGCACATGGTTTCAAACTGATAAGATACACTTCAAAATTAGTTTTATGAAAAAGTGATTAACTGCCGGAAACCAATTCCAGCATGTCATAATTTCAAGAGTTTCATCAAAAGGTTGATGAGACTTGGGGACTCAACAGGGTTGAGTCACACATGTAGTCACCTGTTGGGAATGGCTAAAGGCATTTCCCCAAACCTGAAAAGGAAACTGATTGTGGCTGCCAGACAGTTATAAGGCATCTTAATCTACATGTTATTGCCTCCTACTGGCCAAACACCTGAACAGGCGTAGGCTATTCCCCTGACAATGCCTCTGTACCCTTTGAAACCTTACCCTTTGAAGTGTATTATCTCCACCTTGCCTTAGTAGAAATTGTGTTAATAAAAGCAAGGGTCCTAGACAAGGAGGGAGTCTTCAGTTCCTTTAACTGAAGGTCCTCTGACCCCCAATGCCTTTCAAAATTATATCTCATCTCTGGACTCTTTATTAGTCTGTGGATTTCTATGTCATCTATGCACAGTGCCTTTTCCAGATTCCTGAACCCTTCTTGATGCTGGGACAAGAACCCCAGCAATTAACTTTTAAAAAAGTATTTGCAATCATCTTACCCATTACATTTACAAACACTTTACAAACAATGATTGTTCAATGGTAAATAAAGCTTGGATAAAGACAAAAGCCATTAGAATGTAAGCATCATAAGGGCAGGAATTTCTATTTATTTTTTAAATTTTTTATTTATTGATTGATTTTAGAGATAGAGGAAGGGGGAGAGAGAGAAACATTGATTTGTTCCACTTATTTTTGTATGCATTGGTTGATTCTTGTATGTGCCCTGACTTGGGACCGAACCCGCAACCTTCGTTATCAGGACGATGCTCTAACCAACTTAACTACCTGGCCAGCATTCTATTTATTTTATACTAGAGGCCCGGTGCATGAAATTCGTGCACTGGGGGGTGGGGGTTCCCTCAGCCCAGCCTGCCCCTCTCACAGTCCAGGAGCCCTCAGTGGATGTCCTACTGATGGCCACAGTCTGGCAGCAGAGGCTCGGAGCAGGCGTCCCGTGTGTGTGGTGGGGGTCCTACCCCCAGCCACACCATGGAGGCTTGGAGCATGAGCCCCTCTGTGTTGATCTCTCAGGCTCCTGGATGTTGTACTCTCCCTTGAGCTATGGCCAGGATGGGGGTGCTGCTTGCAAGCCGGGCTTTCCTGCTCCAGGATCGCCATGGCGATGGGGGAGCAGGCCCAGCTGGGGGCTGCCAACAGGCTGGGCTTTCCTGCTTCCAGGTCTCCATGGCAACCAGGGAGCAGGCCCAGCTTGGGGCTGCCCGAAGGCCGGGCTTTCCTGCTCCCAGATCAGGAGCAGCTTGGGGCTGCCCGCAGGCTGGGCTTTCCTGCTCCCTGATCAGGCGCAGCTGGGGGCTGCCTACAGGCCGCACTTTTCTACTTACCGATGGCCTGATCACCACAGCGACCCAGGGCCCAGCAGCACTTTCCTCCTCTCCAATAGTCATAGGGTCCCGGCTGGGGGCGGGGCTTAGCAGTGCGGGGCTTAGGCGACACAGGGGTCCCGGCTGGGGGCTCAGGTGGCACATAGGGGTCCTGGCTGGGGGCGATGCTTATGCCCCGCTGCCCAGGGCTGCACATGGGGCCCGGATGGCAGCTCGCGCTGTCCCGCCCTGCCTGTAGTATAGGATAGAGGCCTGGTGCACAGGTGGGGGCCGGCTGGTTTGCCCTGAAGGGTGTCCCGGATCAGGGTGGGGGTCCCGCTTGGGTGCCTGGCCAGCCTGGATGACGGGCTGATGGCTGTTTTTAGGCTGCCCGCACCCCCTTTAGGGTGGGGTCCTCACTGGGGTGCCTGGCCAGACTGGATGAGGGGCTGAGGGCCGTTTTCAGGCTGGCGGGTGACTCAAGCTCCCAGCCTCTCCTTTTTTTCTTTTTTGTTTTTTCTTATTCTGGGATTTGTTTACTTTCTATGGCTGTCACTGGAGCTGAGAGCCGGCTTTAGCTCTGAGGCTGGCTCCAGCTTGAGGTCTCGGCTGCTGAAAGCAGATATCTGGGCTTTGTTTACCTTCTATAATTGAAACTCTGTTGCCATCACTGCGGCTCTAAGCTCTGAGCCCGCTGCTGGCTGAAAGCAGGTTTCTGGAGCTTGTTTAGCTTCTATAATTGCAACATTGTTGTATCCGGAACTCAGAGCTGGGCGGCGTTAGGCGGGGAACCTTGGCTTCCTCCATCACTGGAGGAAGCAAGCGTCCTGTTCGCTTTAGCTGCCTGGCTGCTGGCCGCCATCTTGGTTGGCAGTTAATTTGCATATCCTGCTGATTAGCCAATGGGAAGTGTTCAGGGGTATGGTCAATTTGCATGTTTCTCTTTTATTAGCTAGGACTAGAGGCCCAGTGCATGAATTCATGCACACATGGGGTCTCTCGGCCTGGCCAGCGATTGGGGCCGGCGATTGGGGTCCATTGGGGCAGTCTCGCCCAGTCCTGATCAGGCTGATCAGGGACCGCCGGCTGGGGAGGGACAATGGAGAGCTCCAGGGCATGTCTAGCCCTCTCGCCCAGTCCAGATCAGATGGACCCCAGCAGCAAGCTAACCTACCAGTCTTCCCCCTGGTGGTCAGTGAGCGTCACAGCGACTGATTGAGAGGTCAACCGAATGGTGGACCGATAGGCTGGACACTTAGCATATTACGCTTTTATTATATAGGAGGATATTGGTATGTCCCAAACACCTTAAAACAGTGCCTACTACATGTTAGATATTGAACTAATATTTATTTAATGAATGAAATTCAATCTCTCTTCATTTCTTCCCTAACAACAGCTTTTAAAATGTACTATGTTATTTAATATTTTCAGGAAAACACTGAGGACAATATATAGTAAGTCCTCACTTAAGGTCACCTATAGGTTCGTTGAATTTAAGTGAAACAACATATAACAAAACTAATTTCAGCCCTGGCTGAGTGGTTCAGTTGGTTGCAACATCATCTGGTATACTAAAAGGTTGCAAAGGTTCAATTTTCCCAGTCAGGACACATACCTAGGTTGAGGGATCAATCCCTAGTCAAAGCATGTATGGGAGGCAACCAATTGATATTTTTCTCTAACATCGATGTGTGTGTGTGTCTCTCTCTCTCTCTCAAAATCAATTTTAAAATACATATCCTCGGGTGAGGATTAAAAAAAACCCATACACACCAAAAATATAATTTTTACGATAGGTTAATTGATATAAACAAGAGTTAAGTTCCTATGGCATCTTATCATTATAATGAACAACACTGAACAAAATGCTATTTGAGGACCTGCTATAAATTAGTGCAAAATGCAAAATTAATTTTTTTAAAATAATTTTTTTTGATTGATTTCAGAGAGGAAGAGAGAGGGAGAGATAGATAGAAACATCAGTGACGAAAGAGAATCATTGGTTGGCTGCCTCCTGCATGCCCCCCACTGGGGATCGAGCCCGCAACACAGGCATGTGTCCTTGACCAGAATTAAACCTGGGACCTTCAGTCCGCAGGCTGATGCTCTATCCACTGAGCCAAACTGGCTAGGGCTACAAAATTAATTTTTAAAATATTTAGAAGAGTTGAAGATATGGAATTGGAAGTTTTAAAAATGAATCTTAAAAGAATAATAGGAAATAAAAATTGCCTAACAATGTTCTCTAAAATGTATTTGATCTACTGACCTATTTAGAGCAGGATTTCTAAACCTCAACAGTACTAAAGTTTTGAACCAGATAGTTGTCAGACATAAAGATGTACTGTGCATTGTAGGATGTTTAAGCAGCAACCCTGTCTCTACCCACTAGTGCCAATTCCCCAGTTGTGATGATTTGAAATGCCTCCATGTGCCCTAGCCAGTATGGCTCATCCAGGTTAGGGCACATGCCAAAGTTGCAGGCTAGATCCCCAACAGGGGCCTGCAGGAGGCAGCCAATCGATTTTTCTCTTTCATTGATGTTTCCCTCACCCTTCCTCTCTCTCTCAAAACATCAATAAAAACATATATATTTTTTAAAGTCTCCATGACACTTTTGGAGAAATAGGGTCTACAAATGTCTACTATGCTTTAGTTGAAACTGATTAGGGCTTCAGCTAAAAATATGTAAGATAAATGAAGTATATCAGGCTATACAGCAAAACAGTGTACAAAACACATAAGCTGACTTTTTCCTGATGAAAGAATTGGATAAAAGATAGTATGTTCTAAACAACTATTAACTAAATATAAACCAGTCAAACCTAGAATTACAGTAAAGCAAAAAACAATTTCTGTATTTATAAAGTCTAAAAAGTCCCACTTCTAACCCAACCTAAACTACCTCTATTAAAGGAGAAAAAAGAAAAACAACTAAAAGTGCTGCTAAGATCTAAAAGTTGAAAGTTTCAGGCAGGATTAGGGAGTGAAAAAGTTTTCCATGTTTAAGGCAACTGCTCTCACAAAGGGTAAAAGCCTAAATCTGTTTCTAGTTTCCATACCACTGGCCTCCTTTACCCAGTGAAATTCTTTCTGCCCTTACAGGTCTGCAATCCTTTGGCACCAAATCTCACTTGGTAACAAAAACTGACTTGAAATAACATGAAACTACAGACTCTATGTATACCGCTTGCTGTGAATATTTACAGATTTCTTACAAAAATGCTGTGTTTGATGATAAGATCCTGCCTTGACTCTGCTAGGGAAGTATAAAAATTCTGAAATACACCTTGCCTCAAGAGTTTCAAATTAAGAGTATGTGGACTACATAATGAGGCAAAAATCTATCACTTATGCACACTTTTGGAGAACATGAAGAAAAAATGAGAAAACTGCTTAATTATGTCATATTAAAAAAACAAGCTGCCGGCTGACGTGGCTCAGTGGTTGAGTGTCAACATATGAACTAGGACAGTGATGGCGAACCTATGACACTCATTTTTTGGGTTGATTTTTCTTTGTTAAATGGCATTTAAATATATAAAATAAATATCAAAAATATAAATCTTTGTTTTACTATGGTTGCAAATATCAAAAAATTTCTATATGTGACACGGCACCAGAGTTAAGTTAGGGTTTTTCAAAATGCTGACACGCCGAGTTCAAAAGGTTCGCCATCACTGAACTAGGAGGTCAGGGTTCGATTCCTGTGAAGGGCACATGCCCGGGTTGTGGGCTTGATCCCCAGTCAGGGGAGTGCAGGGGGCAGCCAATCAATGATTCCCTCTCATCATTGATGTTTCTATCTCTCCCCCTCTCCCTTCTTCTCTGAAATTAAAAAAAATTTTAAAAACAAAACAAGCTACTAGTATACTAGCAAAAACAGATGTATAAGTGCATAATAAAAGGAAGTTAGTTAAGTAGGATTACACAAGTAATAAACCAAGAAAGTACCTGAATTACAAAATATCAATATTGTAATTATAACCAATCCTGTAAATTTCTAATTCTTACCTACAAGAATATGTTGTTTCTCCACTTTTGAAAACCTTCCCACAGAGTTGAAATACTCCACTATGTTTTAATTTCTCTAAACAAATATCTGGATCTTCTCCAAATAAATACCATTCCAGTGGAGTGAATATTGACGTTTGTATACTTTCCTCCTGCTTTTCCAAGTCTGGGTCCATTTCAGCAAAATAAATTTCGGGCACCAATTGTGCCAAATGGTGCAAGAAAGTAGTATGAAAATCAACTTGCTGATCCCACCACTGAAAGAAAAGAAAATGAGTAGATTTTGTTATAAGTTCCTTCTTAAAATTCTAGGGGCACCAGTAATAGCACAGTTCTGTAATTTCAGAGAAAGTGACCTACAATATATTCTTATTTTATCCTTTGACAATACAAAAGGAAAGTGGGTGATTAAAAAAAAGTCTTGGAAACAAGTGATTGCCCACATATACCATAGATATCTGGAAAAAAGAAAAGCAGCTGTAGTGGGTGAGAATTATCCTTCCCTTCTGAAATGGCTAATTTTTGGTGTGTAAAGGTAACTCTATTATCAGTTAGAGGCTATACAGACAAAGCATTCCCCACAGTATTAGTTTTTTTTCAAGAACCATGCAATTAATGAGAGATCAAAATGAATGAGTGCCAAAGAGTTTTTAGAACACAAAAAAAGCACTAACCATCAAAGGAAAAAAAAATTGGGCCTCATCAAAAGTAAAACCTGCTCTTCAAAAGAAACTGTTACAGATGGCTTCTATGCCATGCTTATTTTTAAAAAATATATATTTGTATTGATTTCAGAGAGGAAAAGAGAGGAAGAGAGAAAGAGAAACATCAATGGTGAGAGAGAATCACTGATTGGCTGCCTCCTGCAAGCCCCACTGAGCCTGTAACCTGGGCATGTGCCCTGACCCGAGAATTGAACCATGACCTCCTGGTTTACTGGTATAGGTCAACACTCAACCACTGAGCAACACCTGCTGGGCTATGCCATGCTTATTTACATCTGAAAGCATGCTCAACATCATTAGTCATTACAAAAATGCAAATTAAAATGACAATGAGATTACCCTACAAAACCCATTAAAATGTAGGTAAAAAAATAAAATAAAGCCCTGGCCAGGGTGGCTCAGTTGGTTGGAGCAGGTTTGATCCCTGGTCAAGGCACATAACTAGGTTGTGGGTTCGATCCCCAGTTGGGGCACATGCAGAAGACAACCAATTGATGTTTCATGTTTCTCTCTCTCTCACTCGCTTCCCCTATTTCTAAAATCAATAAGCATGTCCTGGGGTGAGGATTAAAAGAGTAAACAATGTTGCCCTAGCTGGTTTGGCTCAGTGGATAGCCTGTGGACTAAAGGGTCTCAGGTTCAATTCCAGACAAGGGCACATGCCCAGGTTGCAGGCTCCATCCCCAGTAGGGAGTGTGCAGTAGCAGCTGATCAATGATTCTCTCTCATTGTTGATGTTTCTATCTCTCTTTTCCTCTTCCTTCCTCTCTGAAAGCAATAAAAATATATATAAAAAAAACACAATGTCATGTTGCTTGACTTAGACAAACAAGTGTCAATACTTTTGCAATTAAGAAAAAAACTCTTAAAAATCTGTAAAATATATTTAAAATGACACCAAATAGTTTCAAATTATCTCCCTAACGATATTTATTAACTAGAAAGGGAAAAGATAGTAAGTATAAAGTAGAGACCCTGCAGATACCAAGTTAACCAAGTGATTAAGATAAATATCACTAATAAAAAATATTAATATCAAGAAACCCTTAATATGATGCCCTGAGAAAAATATGGTACCATTTTTGTTATTCTTGCCCAAAATGTATAACCTCATTCCAATTATGAAAAAACATCAAACTCAAATTGAGGATCATTGTACAAAACTGTTCAATAATCTTCAAAAGTATCAAGGTCATGCAGCCAGTGTGGCTCAGTGGTTGAGCATTGACCTATGAACCAGGAGGTCACGGTTTTTTGTTGTTTTTTTTAAAATATATTTTATTGATTTTTTACAGAGAGGAAGGGAGAGGGATAGAGAACCAGAAACATCAATGAGAGAGAAACATTGATCAGCTGCCTCCTGCACGCCCCGCACTGGGGATGTGCCCGCAACCAAGGTACATGCCCTTGACCGGAATCGAACCCGGGACCCTTGAGTCCGCAGGCCGACACTCTATCCACTGAGCCAAACCGGTTCTGGCAGGAGGTCACGGTTTGATTCCCGGTCAGGGCACATGCCTGGGGTTTCCTGGGTTTCAGGCTTGGTTTCCGTAGGAGGCATGCAGGAGGCAGCCAATCAGTGATTCTCTCTCATCATAGATGTTTCTTTCTATCTCTCCCTTCCTCTCTGAAATCAATAAAAATATATATATATATATTAAAAGGAAAGACCAAGACACTGTTACAAATTGACAGAGACTATGAAGAAACTGAGACACAGACTGGAAGAGATAAAGGAGAAATACTAAATGTAATGTGGGATCCTAAAAAAACCCCTGGAACAGAATAAGAACATTAGTGGGAAAACTGGTAAAATTCAAATAAGGTTTATAGTTTAGTTATTATCAATATTAATTTCTTTACCCTAATAATTATACTAAGGTTATGTAGGATGTCAACATTAGTGGATATAGGCATGAGAGATATAAAATAACTGTCTGTGCTATTTTTTCAAGTTTTCTATAAGTCTAAAATGAGTCCAAAATAAAAAGTTACAAAAGAAACTGATAGTGAAGATGTTTATTTACTAATATAGAAAGGCATTAATAATATACTAGAGGCCCGGTGCACAGGTAGGGTCCTTAGGCCTGGCCGGAGATCCGGGCTGATCGGGCTTTCTTTCCCCAGCTGCAGGCCAGGGCGTTCCTTCGTTCCACGCCGCCCCCTGGTGGTGAGTGCATGTCATAGAGGGTGGTCAAATTCCTGGTCGGTGGAACTCTCGAGGGGACAATTTGCATATTAGCCTTTTATTATATAGTTCGGTAAAGTAGGTTACAAAGCAATATGTATGAAATCTCATTTGGATTAAATATTAATTGTATTTACATGGGGGGAAATCAGAGGGAATATATACCAAAATGTTAACAGTTGTGGGTAGTGGACTCTGTTTGTATGTTTGCTTACCTATGAATAATATCTTTACAGTGCTTTCATATTAGGGGGATAATTTTTTATTATAAAAATTAAAACATTTTACTAAAACCTTTTTTTAAAAACTGTGCCTTCCAGCCTTGGCTGGTTGGTGTTCCAGCCTTGGCTGGTTGGTATGCCTAAGTGATTGAAGCGTCAGCCCACGCACAGAAGAGTCGCGGGTTCAATTTCCGGCCCCAGTCAGGGTGAGTTCACCACCACTGGAAGGCAACCAAACTATGTGTCTCTCTCATGTCAATGTTTCTCTCTCTCTCTCTCTCTCTCTCTCTCTCTCTCTCTCTCTCTCTCTCCCCCCTCCCCAACCACTTCCACCCTCTCTAAAAAATTGATGGAGAAATATCTTCAGGTGAGGATTAACAACAACAAAAAAACACCAAACAACAATAACAAAAAAACCTGTGCCGTCCAGCCCTGGCTGGGTGGCTCAGTTGGTTTGAGCATCATCCCATACACCAAAAAGTTTGCTTTTGTTCTATTTGATTGCTCTTAGTAATTTTCCCAACTTAAGAATAAAATTAATAATTTTTTATTCAATCCCCAGATTTTTTTTTTCCAGCATCTGGAATTAAGGGAAGGTTTTCCTAATTGTTTTCTGAAAACAAGTTCTCACATCATTTAAATTCCCAAACATTCCAAATATTTCCCTCATCCCCAGGGACTTACTTGGATGCTTGTTCAGGAACATCATTCTGAAAAAGAAACTTTAAATATAGTGTATAACTCTTTTTCTAATTCTTCTGTTTTGAAGTGGTAACAACATCTGGAGGCTCTAGAAGTGGTCATGTGGCAAGAACTGGGTTAGTAATTGAAGCATCTCTAGCACCAAGAAATCTTTTGGTTACATGTTTTCTTGTGATACCATTTGACAGGTTCATAAACATAAGAAAACAACAACCCTAGTTCAACTGCTTACACCAGCCATGGGCAAACTACCGCCAGCGGGCCCGTTTGAAATGAATAAAACTAAAAAAAAAAAAAAAAGACCGTACCCTTTTATGTAATGATGTTTACTTTGAATTTATATTAGTTCACACAAACACTCCATCCATGCTTTTGTTCCGGCCCTCCGGTCGAGTCAAAAAGTTTGCCCACCCCTGGCTTACACCATAGGGAAACCCTACCCTATCTGATAATTGGGTCTCTAAGCCAGTCAAAACATTTCCTTTCAGCCAACTTCCATTCTTACAGCTCACAATTAACCCAAAATCTACCTTCCTATAACTTTTAGCCTACACTGCCTGAAATGATCCAATACAATTTACTCTGCTATTTTACCCAATACAAAACATTTCCTCTCAGTCAACTTCCATTCTTACAGCTCACAATTAACCCAAAATTTACTTTCCTGTAACTTTTAGCCTACACTGCCTGAAATGATCCAATACAATTTACTCTGCTATTTTATCCAATAGCCTTTCAAATAAATTAAGGTAACTATTATAGTTCTCATTAGTCTCTTCATTTTGAGACTGAACTAGAACATAGAAACTAAAGAAATGTGTCCATTCCTAATGACATAGTATCCAGACCGTTCTCCATTTATGGAACATGTACAATATGCCTCCACACAGGGGAGTAGAACTATTTATTACCTTTCTTATCCAGAGCACTAAATTGCTTTAAAAGATCGTGTTCTTTTTTTGCCAGTCATATCACATTATGATTTAGTGAGCTTGCAGACAATTAAAACCCTAGATCAATCACATATAATTGTGATGAAAGATAGAGTTTACTGTTATTTACTTGAGTGTAGTTCATCTTCTAATAGTTTACTTAATGCCATTCTTCAGAACAAAGTCTATTTGACTTGTTTGGAAGAGTGGAGCTATAACTACTTAATGTGTGTTTATGGACTACCTTTTAAAATGCCTTTGAACTTTTGGTATTTATGAGTAATGACATTAGCCACAGAAGGAAAAATCTATTAATTTATCCACTGGTGGTGGTGATTGTTTTTTTAATACACACATATTCTGCCTTAGGAAGAGAATATGAGATATGTACCCCAGAATTTAGGAAAGCAGATTTCATTCATCAAAAGACTTCAAGGAAAGCCTAGAAAACTGGAGCATGAACGTATGGCTGGAGGAGAAAAAGGAAGAGAATGGTTTAAGAGGGACAGTATGTTCTCAAAGCCATATCCTGACTGCATGTTTATGTATTTCAACAGGGAAGAAAAGAGAGGGGCCTTGTTTATCACATGACTCTGTATTTGTCCCAGCCTATTTTATCAATGCCATGAAGACATAGTAAACTTTCTTATCATATTTGCCAACACAAGGCTTGCAGGGATAAAAAATTCTCCTTAGGCTGATATTGCATTGAAACTAATAAGGTGAAGCTTAATTGTGATTAAAGTAAACTCCATCTGGACAAGGCCTATGTCATTCCCATATAGCAAATAAGCACTTTGCTAAGTACTAGTATAACTCTTCTGGAGTTTTTCAGTAACTTTATTTAGTAGAGCATATTTCCATAATCACTTAGCTTATTAGAAGGGTATAACTTAACATTAAAAAAAAAAAAAGGTTGTACCAAATGCTTTAAAAAAAACCAAACTCATTATATAACTATAGTTTCTTTAATAAGAGGCATGTTAACTCAGAATACCTTAGAACAGTGGTCCTCAACCTTCTGGCCCTTTAAATACAGTTCCTCATGTTGTGACCCAACCATAAAATTATTTTCATTGCTATTTCATAACTGCAATGTTGCTACTGTTATGAATCATAATGTAAATATCTGATATGCAGGATGGTCTTAGGCGACCCCTGTGAAAGGGTCGTTCGACCGCCAAAGGGGTCGCAACCCACAGGTTGAGAATCGCTGCCTTAGAAGAACACACAGTTGTTCATAGTAAAGTCCCTGGGACTAAAGAAGTCTTAATATTTTGTCTTAAGTCATCTGAGGCAATGGGTTAAAGGCTTAAAGAAAATTGTTCATTTCACAGAGAACAGTGTATGATTAATACCTTTAGAGAAATGGGTAAAATGATGGCAAGGGATATTTCAAGTAACCCTCAAAGCCAGCACACATGAAGGATGAACAGGATTGCACCGGTTCACCTTCTGTCACTGGTTTACATATATGCATATCTACCCAGACAGACTCTATGCAGTGTTGAAAACAAAACGTCTTTATTGCAAGACAATGTCTGTTATTAAACGTAAACAGTCATGCCCTGGCCAATGTGGCTAAGTCGGTTGGGATTCCTCTTGTGCACTGAAAGTTTGCCAGTTTGATTCCCAGTCAGGGCACATGCCTGGGTTGCGTCTGGGTTGTGGGCTCGATCCCCGGTAGAGGCCTGCAGGAGGCAGCCAATCAATGTTTCTCTCTCTCTCTCCCCCCGCCCCCCACCTCCTGCTCTAAAAATCAATAAAAAATATTAAAACACACACACACATAAGCGGTCACTCCAGCACCAGCTCATCTATACTAAGTTACTACTCTTCCCTAGCCTCTTACAGGTAGTGGGACTGAATCTGTCACTTTGAACTACAGTTTTAAAACTTCATATCTGACATTATAGAAGTTGGTACTAAAAATCAGCATTTTCCCTAGCTACTCACAATAGAAATTGGGAGATGATAACAAAACAAACAAAAAAAAACCAACAAAAAAAAACCCAACAAAAAAACCCAACAGGTACCTACTATGATCTGGTGATAAAGTGCTTTATAAAGTTGGGACTCAGAAGACCTTGGTTTTCATCCTAGTTTTCTCACTGTGTCCTTAATACAGAAAGCTGTGCTCTGGCCTAAAATGATATAGATTCAAATTTCTAAGGAAAATCCTCCACTGAAAATAGCATGTAACTTCTCACTCCTTCCTCTTTGTCTCAATATTTTAAAGTCAACTATCAAAAGATTATATTATCTTTTAAAGAACCCCTACAGATATGAGATTGTAGATAATTTTTTCCTTTATTTTCATATTTGCACACATAATAGTAAATTTTTAAAAAAAATTAAAATGCCCCCCCATTTGGGTACAAGATAATTTTGGGGATAATGGAAATGTTCTATAACCTGGTTTGGTGGTAGTTACAGAGATGTATACCTCTGTCAAAACGAATCAACCAAACGCTAAAAATGGATGACTTTATTGTATACTAGAGGCCCAGTGCACAAATTTGTGCATGGGTGGGGTCCCTCCGCCTGGCTGGCGATCAGGGCCTATTGGGGCCATCAGGGCCAGCCAGCTGGGGGGAGGGACTGCAGGAGGTTGGCTGTGGGAGCGCACTGACCACCAGGGGGCAGCTCCTGCGTTGAGCATCTGCCCTTTGGTGGTCAGTGCGTGCCATAGCAATTGGTTGACCAGTCATTCGGTCGACTGGTCACACAGACACTTAGGCTTTTATATATACACTAGAGGCCCGGTGCACAAAATTTGTGACTGGGGGGGGGGTTGAACTACATAGCCTTGATCGGGGCCTCTCGCATTTCGTTACCCTCCGAGTTAGAACAACCTTGTGGCTTATGGAGGAACCCTGGGGGTAGAGAGCTAGCCCATTCCCAAGGGGCAACCACTGGTTGGGCTAGGAGTATGGATGATGGGGGAAATGGAGGGACGCCCCTTAAATTGCAGATACTGAAAATCGGGAAGGTGATATGGAGAGCAGTACGCTCGGGTATTGTCGTTTCGGGGTCTTCCTGCCCCCCCCTGTTCTCCTTAAGACAAGTGTGATT
>NW_005871157.1:2824103-2850410 GCF_000147115.1 Myotis lucifugus
CGCCGCCCCCTGTCATGCACAGAGCAGGGCCGATCGGAAGGTTGCGATGCCACCCTCAGTCACGCTCAGGGTAGGGCCGATTGGGGGGTTGGGGCACCGCCCCCTGTCACACTCAAGGCAGGGTCAATGGGGAGGTTGCGGCGCCACCCCCTGTCACGCACAGAGCAGGGCCGATCAGGGGGTTGGGGCACCTTCCCCTATCATGAACAGAGCAGGGCAGATAGGGAGGTTGTGGCCCCGTCCCCTGTCACACACAGAGCCGCAGGGTGATCAGGGGGTTTGGGCGCTGCCCCCTGTCACACTGATCCCGGTGCCGGAAGGCCTAGCGGCTCCGCTGATCCCGGTGCCGGGAGGCATATTACCCTTTTACTATATAGGATAGAGGCCTGGTGCACAGGTGGGGGCCGGCTGGTTTGCCCTGAAGGGTGTCCTGGATCAGGGTGGGGGTCCCCACTGGGGTGCCTGGCCAGTCTGGGTGAGGGGCTGAGGGCTGTTTTCAGGCTGGCGGGTGACTGAAGCTCCAAACTGCTCCTTTTTTTCTTTTCTTTTTTCTATTCTGGGCCAGCTTTAGCTCTGAGGCCTCGCTGCTGAAAGCAGGTTTCTGGCCTTTACCTTCTGTATTTGATACAATGTTGCGGTCCGGCTAGCTGAAGCCCGGCTTTCAGTCAGCTGGTTTCTGGGGTTTTGTTTAGCTCCTATATTTGTTACAAAGTTTCAAACTGCCAGCTCAGAGGCTGGCAAGGCAGGCGGGGAACGTTGGAGTTCGCCATCACTGGAGCAAGCAAGCCTCCCTGCTCGCTTCAGTGCATGGCTGCCGGCCACCATCTTGGCTGACAGTTAATTTGCATAAGGATATGCTGATTAGCCAATGGGAAGGGTAGCGGTCGTACGCTAATTACCATGTTTCTCTTTTATTAGTGTAGATATATATATATATATATATCTCCATCCTATTTGCCCTGCCAGCATGGCTCAGTGGATAGAGCATCAGCCTGAGCACCAAAGGGTCTCGGGTTCAATTCCTGGTCAAGGGCATGTACCTAGGATGCAGTTTTTATCCCCAGTCCCCAGTTGCATATGCACTTGTATGTGCAGGTGGCAACCAATCAACATGGCTCTCTCACATCAATGTTCTCTCTCTCTCCCTTCTGTCTCTCTCCCCTTCCCTCCCTTTCCACTCTCTCTAAAAAGCAATGAAAAAAAAATATCCTCGGGAGAGGATAAATCAATAAATAAGTAAGTAAAACAATACCCAGCTGGTGTTTCTCAGTGGTTGAGCATCAACCCATGAACCAGGAGGTCACCAGTTCGGTTTGATTCCTGGTCAGGGCACATACCCAGGTTTCAGGCTCGATCCCCAGTAGGAGGTGTGTTTCTCTCTCATCTATGTTTCTATTTCTCTATCCCTCTCCCTTCCATTCTCTGTAAAAAAAAAAAAAAAAAAAAATCAATAAAAAAATATTTTTTAAATCCTCCCTATTCAATTTTAAACTTTTTAGCCTTATAAACTCTTAACCTTCTCAACTCCTATTTCCTTCACCTCCACTCTACCTCAGCTAGTGTCTCCTCATTCATTCATTCATTCATTCATTCATTCATATATTCAATAACAATTCTGAAGTAATGTTGTAGGTAGTGGAGATACTGATGTGAACAGGAAACAGTTTGTATTATCAAGGAGTTTATTATCTAGAACAAAAGATAGACAGTAAATAGGTATTTATGAGTAGAGCCTGAGATATGCTATATACAAGAGTATGAAAGGATGCTATAGGAACATAGAAGCACATCTAAACCTGGCTCTGCCATCACAAGCACCTGATGTGCCTCCATGTTCTAAAACTCCAAATTTCCTCTTTCTGACCATAACGTTCAGTCCTTCAATTTATGTCAACATCATAACTTTAATACCTTAAATCCCACCAATTCCCTTTGCTTTCCTTAGCTCCCTGTTCAGTCTGGACTCCAAGGTTAGCCATTACCCCAATATGCTCCCTATTTCTGTCCTCCTTCCCCCAATCACTATCATTCTTGCTAAAATAAATCACTAATGTTGATCCTCATTTATTCACTAAGAGTATGTAAATGTCTGCTATATCAAGCACATACTGGTATATATCAGTATACAGTGAGACATAATCCTTGCCTTCATGGAGCTTACATTCTGGCAGGAAAGACAGACATTTAAATAAGTAAATAAAGACAATACAGTAATTACAGATTGTAATAAGTACAGTGGAAGAAATAAACAGGATACTTTGACAAAGAGTAAGAGGAACCCATCTTTTAGACAGGGTATCAAGAAAAAACAGAAGAAAAATACTGTAAGGAGGGGGCAAAAAAACAGCAAGCAAAGGCATAGGCCCTGAAGCAAGATACAGCATGGGCTTGTTTTAGAAACTAACAGGCCAGGGTGGCTAAAATTGAGAGAAGAAACTAACAAGAAATTAGAGGACATGTGGAGGCCTGATCAGGCAGGATCTTGAATGACTTGTAATGCATTTAGATTTTATTCCAAATACAATGGAAAATCACCAAAGAATTTAGGCAGGAAACTGACATGAATATGATTTAGTCTTAAAAAGATTTACTCTGGTTGCTAAGAGGAGAATGGACTGGAACAGGACAAAATGGAAGCAATGAAGCCAGTTAGGAGGCCACTGCAGTTGCCTAGCAATAGATGGTAACTATGACTAGAGAGGTGGAGTGGAGACACAGAATTGTTTGTGTTCAAGAGCTATTATGGAAGTGTCATCTACTGAGACAGGAATAACAAAACTCTTGATCTGCCTCCCTGTTTCCCCCTCCCAAAATCTGGTCATTCCTCAGTATATGACACAACCATGGCCATGAATGCTTAAGCCAAACACTGGGGATCCAGATGTCATCTGTTTCTTCCCTCTTGCCTCATGCTCAATCCACAAGCAAATCTTTTTGTTTCTGCCATACTTCCAAATTCTCTCTCAAATCCAACCTCTGCTTTCCATCTCCAGTGATCTCTCTCGTACAAGCCACCATCACCTATGGCTTGGATAAGTCACTGCAGTGGCTTCCTAATTGCTCCCCTATTTGAAACACTTAGACATCCAAGTGGATATGTCAAGTAGGTAGCTGGATTTGTGATTCTGGAGCTCAGAAGTGAGATGACCTAAATTTGGGAACTGAATGCATACAGATGGTATTTATAGCCATAGAACAAAATAAATCACATAGGCAGAGGGTGTAGACAGGAAAAAGAAAAGTACCACGCCAGGAAAATCTTCTGAGATGGACTTATGAAAGTCCAGCTGAAGAAGACAGAAGGTGAAAGCTGTGTTAAACCACCCCATATACTATCTGAATTTCCAATTTTTCTCAGTCCTCATCTTCCTGGACCTAGTAAACCACCCTCTTCTAGACACTACACTCTATGACACTACGCTACTCTTACCTCATTCCTGCTTGGCTACTCCCTTTCTAGGTCATTTCCTGGTTTTTCCTCCATCTTCTGCCCCTGAAATTCAACCATTCCTGTTCCGCCTCCTTCTCTCTCTCTCCCCCTTTACCCTCTCTTACTCCACGTCCGTCCGTCTCTTTCTCTGTATGTATGTTCCTATATACGCATATACACAAACACACACACTTTCCTCCTCAAAGATCTTATCCCTCCCCACAATGTCAAGTCTGTACTGAGAACTTCCAAATGTCTAGCTTAGTCTTACTCAATGTGTGGCCCACAAGACCAGGACTTCAAAATTAGTAGGGCATGCTGATCTACAGAATCAATTACCCTAATCATTCTCAAGCAATGGCTTTTATATCTCACTGTAATTGTGTTAGGTGATATTAAGAATTTGATAGCCTTCATACATGTTGATAGCAACATGACAGAAAAATGACCAAGGAACTAAGAAGGAAGTTTGATTTAAGGATAGCAAGAACTATAACCACAAACAAAACTCTCGTGGAGTTGGTAAGAGTTCTTAAACCTCTGCTACACTCCCATATTTATTATTTTTGTTTTACCTGCCTCCCAATGTTGATTTAAAATACAAACTATTCAAATGTCAAAGAATCTTTGAGCTTGTTTTGCTTCAGAGCAAAGAAGAAGTAATCTGGAAAGCCAGAATCTTACTCCAGTTAGGATAAAATTAAAGATAGTAGATTTAAAAATAATAGGAAAGTAAGATGCTATCTGGGATCCTCAAGTAGAGAAATCCAAGCCAAAAAAAGTGATCATGAGGCTTAACAGTCACAAGTCTTCATCCACTTATATCACCCTATCTTGTATTAAAATCATTTGAGCGCTTGTCTTACCTGTGCCACTGGGCTGTGACTTCCCGGAAGCTTTTGCACCTCTCTTGGAATCTACCTGCTCCTTTGCAAAATCCAAAGCCTTACAATGAAATCTAACATTTCTTGAAGTAAGAGTTTGCAACGTAATTCTAGCTCGATTCCTGTACCATTATCTCCAATCCCAAATAAGTGAAGTCCAGGTTGATGAGATTTTACTATACTACTTGGAAGGAATACATCAAAGCTTTAAATAAACACTCGTCATCTTTAGCAATACAAAATTACAGTAACGCTTCTGCCCACAGCACGCAGTTTCTCCATTACCTCTAAGATGTACAAAGCACAAGCTACCATTGAAACCAGATGTTGACAACTGCTTCCAAACTTTTCCCCTCTTCTCATTGCTTATTATCTCAGACAGATGCTCCCTCCTTCCATGCCAGCAGTGAGGTGAGGTTGAATTACTATTGGGGGTAGGGGGTAGCTGCAAGCACTGCCATAGCTGGGTGGCCCAACCCTTATTCCAACTCCCTCCCTACCTGGCTTCTATCTCCCAGCCAAACTGGCCAGTCCCTGGGGTAGACTCTTATTTCTGGAGTTCACTCTGTTCTCTCATAAAACAATGCTCAAGTGTCTGCGGTATTAAAAGACTCCAAGAAAGCTTCCACTAAAACTACAAACCAAAGAAACTGCAGGAAGAGGTGTATAGCCTACACTTTTCTGCATGCAAGAAGAAACACCACCTGATAAAAGTCAACAAACATCATGCCACAACCAATTATTTGAATATTCCCTACGTATCTCCCCACTAGACATCCAGAATATTACCTTATGTTGCCTCTTACCCTAACCTCTGTCAGCTTTCTCTCTGCAGCCAGGCGACGAGCTCCAATTTGCTCACTCTCCCCTGCCTTCCCATTCTTTCCACCTATAGATCCCGATATTCATTCATGGTATTTCTCTGGCTGGAAATGTCTGGAAGTAAGCCTCTTTTCCACCTTGCAAAAGCAGCTACGGAAGACGGGCTCCTCCACTGAGGATGAGGCCCGGGGTTCCCCAGATCCGGAGCCCAAGGACTCCAATTGCTACACCTGGTATCTTTCCCTGCAGCCCAGTGCTGACCTGAGCGGACAGGGGCTGCACACCCTGACCCAGTCGGTCCCCGCCCCGTCAGCTATCAACCCAACAGCAGGTGCTGCACCCGGATTCCAGCCGTCAAGGGAGTGAACGCTGCGTCTACGGGAAAATGGCTCTTCCTCCCAGCCCGCTGCAACCCCCGAAGCCACAGACCAGCTACCACCATCACCAGTTCCCTCCCCGTCGGGACGGGAGACATGCTGAAGCTCGTCACCGCTAATAAATGACAAGGGCATTCTACTCCGCGGACCCGGCCAGCAGGAAGGTGGGCGAGGGATGACTTTGTATTGGGTGGCTGCCTGCCACATCCATCCCGACGACTCCCCCTCCCCGGAGCCGCCATGAGCGGTGCAGCCCCCACATCCTCCGAAGCGCCGCAGGGAGGCACGGGGGGTACAAAAGGCACTGGCCCACGAGGACTTACAGATGCCAGTCCCTGCGGGGTCTGGGGCAAGTCCGGGCCGACTTCCATCCTCTCCACACCCCTGGCCTCCTCGTCCGCCATCTTGCGGGGAACTGACGCCTGCAGCTGCAGACCCCCGGCCGGGGGCGAGCGGAGACCTGTGGCCGGTTCCAGCGGCGCGGGACGACACTTTTACGACGGCCCCTGGAGTCGAATTTGACGCAGAACCGAACGGCGGCTTCCGGTGCGCTTCCCGGAAGCAGGCGTCACGGTTCTCGGGGCGCGAGGGTCTGCCTTCCCTACTTTCTTAGTCGTAGAGCTCGGTGGCTGAAGGTTGTGTGTCTGGTTTCGGTGCTGGGAACTGTTGCATGCATCTACGAGGTAAAAAAAAAAATAATAATTAAATAAAATAAATCGGCGTCCGTTGTGAAAGGGACAAAAAAAGCCGGGGCCAGGGTCTCCTGGCCGGGTCGTTGGTGCAGGTGTGTGTTGTCTCTCAACGCACCTGTCGCGGTTCCCGGGAGCCCATCAAAATGAAAAAGGACTCAAAGCCATCGCGTCTTTGGGAAGGTAACCCGTGGGCACTTGCGCATGCGCACAATAAAGCTCAGGCCCCAGCGTTTTTGGGGCGTGGTGGTGAAGAAATAGCGAAAAATTGGGAACCTATTCATCGGTGGAGGGAAGATAAAATTAACATGGTAATCTGCGTTATGGAACACCGTGCATCTCTTAAAAAGAACAAGGTAGATCTATGTAGAAAGATCAAGATAACAAGGGAGGAGGAGGAAAAACAGTCAAGTAGCCACAAACCTTATATTTAGGCTTACATCAATTTAAATGCGAAGGAAACACCCTGAAAGGGAAGAGAACAAATGGTAGTTTGCTCTGAAAACCGGAAGAAGAGTAAGGCGGTCAAGAGCTACTTTAGCTTCATCTGTAGTTTTAAGTTGTTTGCAAAACATCATTTTAAAATGTGATTTTTTAATAAAGGGGAAAATAATAAAGCTCCATTTAGAAAATAATAAAGAATTAACTCTTTGGCATTAGATTAAGTCAGATCTTCAAATCATAAAAATGATTTTTAATGAATTTAAGGGTGAGGTACTAAAAAAATAAAAGTAAAGTGAATATAAACAAAAGTAAAGTATAGCCCAGCCGCCATGGCTCAGTGATCAAGCATCATCCTATGAGTCAGAAGGTCATGGTTCGATTCCTGGTCAGGGCATATGCCCAGGTTGCGGGCTCGACACCCAGTGTGGGACGTGCAGGAGGCAGCCAATCAATGATTCTCTCATCATTGATGTTTCTATCTCTATCTCCCTCTCTGAAATCAATAAAAAAATATTTTTAAAGAGTATAAAATAATCCTAAGACCATACAATTTGAAAGCCACTGTTGTAGAGACATTCTTAGTGACTTGGGAAGATACTATATCTTGTTGGGTAGAAAAAACAAGTTAACTAAAACAGTATGGTTCTGCCCTGGCTGGGTAGCTAAGTTGGTTAAGAGTGCTGTCCCAGTATGCCAAGGTTGGAATATGATCCCTGGTCAGGGCATATATAAGAATCAGCCAGCGAGCCCTGGCCAATGTAGCTCATTTGGTTAAATGTCCTCCCAGGCACCAGGAGGTCGCCAGTTTGATTCTGGTCAGGGCACATGCCTGGGTTGCAGGGCTTCATCCCTGGTTGGGCACCTGCAGGAGGCAGCAGATCAATGTTTCTCACAGCAATATTTCTCTCTCCCTTTCTCTTCCTCTCTCCCTCTCTAAAAAATAAAATAAAGTCAATTTAAAAAAATCAACCTCCCTTCTTTCCTCTCATTTACTCTCTTCCTTCCCTGTTACCCTTCCTCCCTCCCTTCCTCCCCCCCCCTCAATGAATAAATAACAAAAATAGTATGGTTCTGTTTTTGTAAGACAAAAATGTGCCTAGATATTTAAACTACACAAAGTTAAAAAGTAAACAAAACCTGGGAAGAAATGTCTGCAACATAGGATAGATCAAAGGATAAAATCCCAAAGACTATTCCAAGAATATTAATTACCAAAATATTGCTCTTGGTTATCCTTAGGTTGCAAAATCACAGAAATTACTTTCTACTTTCTACTTAACTGTATTGTCTAGTTTTTCTTGTATTTATTGTGTAAGTTTTTTAAATCTACCCATTTTTTAAAGATAGATAAATATCTAGTGCCTAGATAGATACCCACCCAATCTATCCAATTCAAAAAGCCTTCTTGATAATGTATTTCCTTATCTAGCCAGATGTGGTGTGATCTTTCCCCTCCTCTTGGAGGAACTAATAGCTGTATACCTAACCTCTGGAATCAGACTTTCTGGATTTGAATTTCTTTTTTACCACTTGTTGATTGTGGAACCTTAGGCGAATTAACCTCACAGAGATTTGGTTTTCTCATCTATAAAAATAGACATGGTATTAAGACTATTTTCCTCATGATGGTTGTGAGGATTAATGAGATACCACCTGAAGCCCTAAATGCCTGGTATTGTTCAGTACAATGACTGCTAGTATTCAGGATGAACATTTTTGTAGGTTTTTTTCTGGCTGTCCTGCACCTGGTGGCAGCTTCTCAATTTAGTGGAGTAGGTCTTTCCATTGTGGGAAGTCTTATTTCAGGGTGACAGTATCCCCAAACACATGGTTAGATTTCATTTCTGCTTAGTATCCTCAGGCAGCAATTTTCATTCAGCCTATTCATGCTAAAAAACAATTGTGCCTCCAGGTTTTTGGTCATCTGCAGTTCCTTGGGTTTCTAAGTGTTTCTTTCTAAGCCTGTCCTCAGCTTCCTGCAGAATCTATGGATCCCTGATATCCTTTCAGTAGATACCCTCTTTTCTTAAGATAGCTAGAGGTGGTTTTTATTTTTTGAAACTGAAAGATTTCTAACTGATGCATTAACTATTACATCATCTACACTAATAAAAGAGAAACATGGTAATTAGCGTACGACCGCTACCCTTTTCATTGGTTAATCAGTGAGTATATGCAAATTAACTGTCAGCCAAGATGGCGGCCGGCAGCCAGGCACTGAAGCGAACAGGGAGGCTTGCTTGCTGCGGACTCCAACGTTCCCCGCCTCACTTGCCGGCCTCTGAGCTACAACTCTAAGAAACTATGTACTATGTTGCAAATAAGAAGATAAACAAAACCCCAGAAACTGGCTTTCATTCAGCTGGGCTTTAGCAACATTGTATCGATGTTTTCAGCGGTGAGGCCTCAGAGCTAAAGCTGGCCCAGAATTAAAAAAAAAAACAAAAAAAGAAAACAAGGAGCAGTTGGAAGCTTCAGTCACTCGCTTCTGGAAAACAGCCCTCAGCCCCTCACCCAGACTGGCCAGGCACCCCAGTGGGGACCCCCACCCTGATCCAGGACACCCTTCAGGGCAAACCAGCCGGCCCCTACCCGTGCACCAGGCCTCTATCCTATATAGTAAAAGGGTAATATGCCTCCCGGCACCGGGATCAGCGGAGCAGCGAGGCTCCCGACACCGGGATCAGTGTGACAAGGGGCAGCGCCCAAACCCCCTGATCGCCCTGCGGCTCTGTGTGTGACAGGGGGCGGGGCCACAACCTCCCTATCTGCCCTGCTCTGTTCATGACAGGGGAAGGCGCCTCAACCCCCTGATCAGCCCTGCTCTGTGCCTGATAGGGGGGAGCTCCCCAATCCCCTGATTGCCCTGCGGCTCTGTGTTTGACAGGGTGCAGCACACCAACCCCCTGATCGGCCCTGCTCTGTGTGTGACAGGGTAGAGCCATAACCTCTCCATCGGCCCAGCCCTGAGTGTGACAGCGGTGGCGCCCCATCCCCCTGATTGGCCCTGCTCCGTGGGTGATAGAGGATGGCGCCCCAACCCCCCTCCACAGGCCTTGCTCTGTGTGTGACAGGGTAGAGCCATAACCTCCCCATTGGCCCTGCCCTGAGTGTGACAGGGTGCAGCGCCCCAACCCCCTGGTTCGCCCTGCTCTGTGTGTGACAGGGGGCGGTGCCCCAACTCCCCTATCGGCCCTACTCTGTAAGTGACAGGGGGGAGCTCCCCAACCCCCTGATCGGCCCTGCTCTGTGTGTGACAGGGTGCGGTGCCCCAACCCCCCGCCCCACGGGCCCTGCTCTATGCCTGATAGGGGGGAGCTCCCCAATCCCCTGATTGCCCTGCGGCTCTGTGTTTGACAGGGTGCAGCACACCAAACCCCTGATCGGCCCTGCTCTGTGCGTGACAGGGGGTGGCGCCGCAACCTCCCCATTGACCCTGCCTTGAGTGTGACAGGGGGCGGTGCCCCAACCCCCCAATCGGCCTCACCCTGAGCATGACTGAGGGTGGCATCGCAACCTCCTGATCCGCCCTGCTCTGTGCATGACGGGGCGGCGCCCCAACTCCCCAGTTGGCCCTGCTCTGAGCCTGACCAGGGGCTGCACTTAGGGATTGGGCTTGCCCTCTGCCACCCGGAAGCAGGCCTAAGCCAGCAGGTCGTTATCTCCCGAGGGGTCCCAGACTGCGAGAGGGCACTGGCCAGGCTGGGGGACCCCCCCTCCTCCCGCCCCCCTGAGTGCACAAATTTTTGTGCACCGGGCCTCTAGTTATTTATAAGATAACACTGCCTTATATTACAGCTTGTCTTGGCCTGTCTTATTTTTGTAGTTCCTTGAGTACAAGAACCAAGATGTATACATAGAACTGTCAACTACTATCTTAAGGACTTTAGATACATTTTAAAGTATAACTCACAAAACAATCCTGTGATGTAGTTCCTATTACCATCGTACAGACAAGGAAATTATAGCTTGAGCATGTGAGATTGCTTGTTCAAAGAACCGCAATTACCAAGTGACAGAAACCTAGACTCAAAACCTAGGTCTGTCTGGCTTCAAAATGTATGCCTTTAACCATTTCACTCTCCTGCCAACTATAAAAAATTTTTTTTGTCTCTTTTACCGTTTTGTATGTTGCAGTATAAATGTCTATTGCTAAATAAATTAAAATATTCATCATATATCTGGCATACATTTAACATCCTAGTACATTTATAATAGACATTTTATAGGTCATTAACCAAACAAAACAGATATTAACTTATCAATTATTGCTCTTTTCTGATTTAGAGCAAGGTATGGGTAGTCCTAGTTTAGAACAGGATTATGAATTTGTTTGATTCTTATGCAAAGACATACTTCTTTTTTTAATTAGTATCAGTTCACAGTAAACTTTGTGAATAAACTTTGTGAATAAATATGCTGGAGGTGCCATTTTCTGTTTAAAGTGTTATCAACAAATAATATACATTAATCAGCTTTCTCAGTGCCCCAGAAGAATGACACAGTCCATTGAGATAGCCATGCTCAGAACTGTTTTCTTTAGACTCCTCATTTATGGGTTGTGCTGGAGGTTTTCAACTCTGATTACATATTAGAATCGTCTGATAACTTTTTAAAAATTCCAATGCCTGGTGTCACTCTAGTGATTCTGATTTAATTAGAAAGAGGTGAGACCTGAGTATCCTTTAAAAAAAAAAGTCTCCCAAGGGATCCTAATGAGAACCTGTGACTGATTCCATTTTAACTGACCTCTTTCTTGGGGTTATTTTCTCATGTGACACTACATGATTCTTCCTGCCTGGTACAAATCCTTGATATTCCACATCCATTTAGAAAGAGTAACCCTTATTGGTTTCCCTATTTCTACTCTCTTGCTCATACTCATCCTCTATTTTCCTGCCAAAATTATTCTTAAACGTAAATCTGATCATGTGACTCTTACCTAAATATATTAGATGGCTGCTTTATAAGATAACTTTTAACCCTTAAGCATGGCATTCAAAGCCCTTCTCAATCTGGTTTGAAACAACTTTTGCTAGTCTAATGTCTCTTGCCACCCCACTTAAACTATCTAAACTATATCTGTCACCTATACCATATAGTCCCTTGGCCTAGAGAGCCCCCTCCCCCACTTCCACATCTCTCTCTATAAAGAACTTTCTGTTTATTCTTTAGAGGTCAGTTTATATGGTTCTCTCATTCTCCAATAGGCAGAATCGTTCCCTCTGCGCTTTCATTGCACTTTTAATTATTTAGATGCCTGTTGAACCTGTTAGACTATGAGCTTTATGATAATAGGAATTCTGTCACCACTTTGTATTCATAGAAAATGGTAGCTGCCTACTAGATCATGGATGTCCAGTATTCCTGGAAAAACAACAACCTCAAAAAAGACTAAAATACTACACACACAAATTATTATAATTGAAATTTATAAATGGTTCTTAAAATAGTCTTTAAAAATCAATTCACAAAATGTGTATTGATCTCCAAAGCCACATTAGAGGCTAGCACTTGTATTTATTTCATTGTTAGAGACTCCTTCCTAGGGAGAGTTTTCACTTTGAGAACTTATTAAAATACAATTTGTGTTGCCCATCCAGTGTGGCTCAGTGGTTGAGCATTGACCTATGAACCAGGAGGTCAGGGTTCGAGTCACAGTCAGGGCACATGCCCGGGTTGCGGGCTTGATCCCCAGTGTGGGGTGTGCAGGAGGCAGCCGATCCATGATTATTTCTCATCATTGATGTTTATCTCTCTCTCCCTTTCCCTTCCTCTCTGAAATCAATAAAAATATACTTTAAAAAATACAATTTGTGTTTGGAGAGGATAACCTCTTATCAGATTACCTTTTAGTGGCATTAGTTTAACAGATGCTGGGATGTACATGTTAGAGGTTGGGTTTCAAAAGAAGCTGATTCTGAAGCAGAGTTTAGCATACAGGTTTATTAGGGAGAGTTTCTTTCCCTGTAGAAGGGAAAGAAAGGGAAGGAAACATGATTGAGCTGAGAGAGAGGCAGAGCTGCAGTGCAGTCTGAATGAAGGCCTTAACCAGCTTGGCATTTATGAAATTGGACTAGTTCTTTAGAGATAACAGTGGGTAAGGAGATTACAAGAATGAAAAAGTTGAAAACTGTTGGGGTCCTGCCCCAGCAGGTCCAGGGGTTCGCAAAGGTGTGGACGGAGTCGGCGAAGAAGGAAGGACGTGGAGGCAGCGTTCAGGTGGTCATCATAGCTAGGTTCTCCCTTTATTCTCCTATTACATTTATACCATTTGATCCTATAAGCATGCCTCTATAATCACATCATGGTATGTTTTGGGTAACATTCTGCAGTTCCTTGTTTCTTATCTGACCTTTGCCAAAAATCCTGTCTCTATCTAGTTCTGTTGATTTTAATCTTATCTAGGTTAATCTCTGTGTTTCCATTATAAGGGCTATTCCAAGGTCACTGCTCTACTGATAGGCTACAAGGAAGTGACTGAAGGAGATTATCCTACCCAGTAAAGGTTATGCCCTCCCAGCCTCGCTGCTTGCCTTCCCTGGGACTTCCCTGTGTCGGTGGGTCTCCAGGGGTATAGGCTTTGGTGCTTTCCCTGGTGGGCAGGCCCCTGGGGATGTGGCCCAACAAGTCCCAAATTTATTGCCAACAGTCTTAGTCCAAGTTCTTCATAAGTAGTACATGGTATTTCTGTAACACTAGGGAGATTTACTGATTCATTCTCTTCCTTAGTCCTGTTAATCCCTAACTCCAGGGAAAAATCCTCACCTGGGGAAACAACCTTTCTCGGGGAGGTGGTCCTGTTTAAAACACATAGCGCTAAGAGGGGGAGCAAACCATATGCCATATACGCCAGGTCCCTTGAAACATAAGCTGTGCAGATGTTTCTTCCCTGCAGCGACTGTGTCAAGCAGCAAGGGTGGTTCGGCTTCCGGCAAATTCCCCCATTTTTATTTTTTAAATGACAGCGTGTGTAAATCAGCGGCCACCTCTCGGATTGGGTTGTTTAAGACTCGGAAGAAGACTTGTTTGTGATTTTGCTAACAGGTCAGTCTGAGGCTTAACCCTATATCGCCCCCCCGCCCCCCCCCCCCAGGAAAACAGTTATTTTGGGAGAGGAACAAAGAATAAAGGAAGAACTGAGTGAAAGAAATGGAGATAAAGCATGAAAACACACACACACAAAACATTTGTGACCTCAGTGGAAAGGCAAGTGGAGTTGGGTTATAGAAGAGTCTAATGTCCTAGTCAAGAGATGAAGATAAGAGGCAATGAGCAGATGAGAGTGAAATGAAGAAGGGAATAAAGGAAAAGTAGTGAAAATTGCAAAGATAAGCCCTTAACATGATGAGGAAGAAAGAAGAGAAAGGGAATGTAACATTGCTTACTTATTTTCACACTTACAAAAAACATGACTCAGTTGGGAAATTTTACTCAAAGATCTTATTCCTGTTGTAAATACACAGACATACATGTTTGTCACATTAGTAAAAAGGCAGCAAAACTAAAACAAATTAAGTGACATACTTTAACAATATCAGGGACTACTGTACACCAAAATATAGTAATTATAAAGGCAAGGATATAATAATTTATTTTATTCCATGTCATTTAACTTATTCAATCCTTTTCTAGGCACCTAATTTACTAATAAACCAATATATATGAAAATCTTTTTTTTGAGGGTACAAATATGTTTTAAAATTAAATATAATTTTGAATTGCAATGGTCTTATCCCATAACTTATTAACATAAATCAGAGTTGTTTTGTGTGGAGTTTTTTTGTTTGTTTTTGTATTGGTTGGCTACACCAAAATTTTCCGTAACTTTTAAGAGTAAACTGTTGCCTGGCTGGCGTTGCTCAGTGGTTGAGCATCAACCTATGAATCAGGAGGTCACAGTTTGATTCCAGGTCAGGGCACATTCCCGGGATGGGGCTCAATCCCCAATAAGGGGCGTGCAGGAAGCAGCCGATCAATGGTTCTCTCTCATCATTGATGTTTCTGTCTCTTCCTCTCCCTTCCTCTCTGAAATCAATAAAAAATATATTTTAAAAAAAAAGAGTAAACTGTTAACGATTTTCTGGGTTCACTGTAGGTTTTTCCTTAATGGATCTAGTAGTGATTGAATACTAATTATTTCCCCAAATACTGCATTCAAATATGGGCTTTGTGTGTGTGTGTTTTAATTTATTGATTTTTAGAAATAAAGGAATGGAGAGAGATAGACAGACATTGATTTGTTGTTCCACTTATTTATGCATTCATTGGTTGATTTTTGTATGTGCCCTGACTGGGGATCGAACCTGCAACATTGGCGTATTGAAATGATGCTCTAACCACTTAGATATCCATCCAGGCTGGGCTTTATGTTTTGAAGTTCAAAATAATTTATCTTAGAATGTGATTACCTCCATATAATAAAATACACCTTTTTGTTCATGGCAGTTCACAATAATTGGATGAGATAAAGATATTTGAGGCAATAACTTACTAAAAGCTTATACTAGAGGTCAGAAAACTATGGTTGGTCCAATACTTATTTTTTTCTTTATTGATTAAGGTATTACATATGTGTCCTTATCCCTCCATTGCCCCCCTCACCCCACTCCCGTTCTTGCCCTCACCCCCCTGGTGTCTGTGTCCATTGGTTATGCTTATATGTGCACATACAAGTCCTTTGGTTGATCTCTCCCCCTCACCCCCAACCTCCCCTACCTTCCCTCTGAGGTTTGAGCATCTGCTCAATGCTTCTCTGTCTCTGGATCTATTTTTGTTCATCAGTTTATGTTGTTCATTATAATCCACAAATGAGTGAGATCATGTGATATTTATCTTTCTCTGACTTATTTCGCTTAGCATAATGCTCTCCAGTGCTATCCAAGCTGTTGGAAATGGTAGGAGTTCCTTCCTTTTTACAGCAGTGTAGTATTCCATTGTGTAGATGTGCCACAATTTTTTAATCCATTCATCTGTTGATGGGCACTTAGGCTGTTTCCAAATCTTAGCTATTGTAAATTGTGCTGCTATGAACATAGGGGTGCATATATCCTTTCTGATTGGTGTTTCTGGTTTCTTGGGGTATATTCCTAGAAGTGGAATCACTGGGTCAAATGGAAATTCCATTTTTAGTTTTTTGAGGAAACTCAATACTGTTCTCCACAGTGGCTGCACCAGTCTGCATTCCCACCCTCTGTGCACGAGGGTTCCTTTTTCTCCGCATCCTCGCCAGCACTTGTCATTTGTTGATTTGTTGATGATAGCCATTCTGACAGGTGTGAGATGGTACCTCATTGTTGTTTTGATTTGCATCTCTCGGATGATTAGTGACTTTGAGCATGTTTTCATATGTCTCTTGGCCTTCTTTATGTCCTCTTTCGAAAAGTGTCTATTTAGGTCTGTTGTCCATTTTTTGATTGGATTGTTTATCTTCCCTTTGTTAAGTTGTATGAATTCCCTGTAAATGTTGGAGATTAAACCCTTATCCGATGTAACGTTGGCAAATATGTTCTCCCGTGCAGTGGGCTTTCTTGTTGTTTTGTTGATGGTTTCTTTTGCTGTACAGAAGCTTTTTATTTTGATGTAGTCCCATTTGTTTATTTTCTCTTTAGTTTCCATTGTCCTAGGAGCTGTATCGGTGAAGATATTGCTTTGGCATATGTCTGCGATTTTGCTGCCTGTGGATTCCTCTAATATTTTTATGATTTCCCATCTTACGTTTAAGTCCTTTATCCATTTTGAGTTTATTTTTGTGTATGGTGTAAGTTGGTGGTCTAGTTTTATTTTTTTGCATGTATCTCTCCAATTTTCCCAACACCATTTATTGAAGAGACTGTCTTGACTCCATTGTATGTTCTTGCCTCCTTTGTCAAATATGAATTGAGCATAATGGCTTGGGTCGATTTCTGGGTTCTCTCTTCGGTTTCATTGGTCTATATGTCTGTTCTTGTGCCAGTACCAGGCAGTTTTGAGAACAGTGGCTTTGTAATATAGCTTGATATCTGGTATTGAGATCCCTCCTACTTTCTTCTTTCTCAGGATTGCTGCAGCTATTCGGGGTCTTTTTTTATTCCATATGAATTTTTGGAGAGTTCGTTCTAGGTCTGTGAAATACGCTGTTGGTATTTTAATGGGGAGTGCATTGAATCTATAGATTGCTTTGGGTAGTATGGACATTTTAATGATGTTGATTCTACCAATCCATGAACACGGTATGTTCTTCCATCTGTTTATGTCTTCCTCTATCTCTTTTTTCAACGTCCTGTAGTTTTCTGAATAGAGGTCTTTTACCTCCTTAGTTAAGTTTATTCCTAGGTATCTTAATTTCTAATACTTATTTTTGTACCTTCTAATCTAAGAATGGTTTTAAATAGTTGGAAAAATAAAAATAAATAATCTGTGAAATGCGAAAGTTATTTGAAATTCAAATTTCAGGTCTGTAACTAAATTTTTTTTTTTTTTTGTAATACTGCCACTTTTCTCTGGCTGCTTTTAGCTGAGTACTTGCTGCAGAGACCAGATGGCCCACAAAGTCTGAACTATATACTATCTGCCCTTTTACAGAAAAAGTTTGTCTTCCCTAGAATATAATATAATACAATTCTGCTCTAAATAGAGATGGCATAGTCACACTGACATGAACTTTGAATACTGTCCTAACCAAAATTGTGATACAGTTGTGGCAGGATGGGGTCTGTGAGTATGAATGAAAGTCCTTGAGGGCATTCCTTGTGGTTGCTGTGAAAGAAGGCTAGTACCTTAGAGGGAGTTATAGGATATCACTTAATCCTGAAAGCCCCATTCTATCACCATTGGCATGTCAAGAGAAATATGGCAGTCAATAACAAAGAACTGAGCTCTAGAACTGAAAGTCTCCTCTGAAAGATTTGAATGAGGAACACTTGGAACCCAACATTTTCTGAGTAGTAAACATTTTCTTAGTGGCAAATGTAGTGAATGAAATACCACTTCCTTAAACTGAGTGCATGTGTAGTTTTGAGTAAAATAAGTTATTATTAGAAAATAGGATCCATGAAGGTGATCACGATATGCCACCCCAAAATATGCCGCTTTGGCAGAAGGATTATTTCTAGCTGAAGGCAATTAATAATCAACAGATACAGAAAGGTTTCTCTCTGCTTATCTGCCTAAAAGCAGGGCATACATTTCCTCCCTCCCTTTCCTGGACCAGGATGTGGAGAGTGACCCTTATCACAGAAGACAGAGAGCCAGCACCAAGATGAGCCTGCATAAGATGAACCTTACTTAAAAAACAAAACAAATAATATTGTAATAGCTATGTATGGGCCCAGGGGTACTTGAAATAATAGGGGGACCACTCTATAAAGTATATGATTGTCTAACCACTATGTTGTGCACCTGAAACTAATACAGAATAATATTGAATGTGAACTATAATGAAAAAAAGATGGAAAATTGTATGTTGTATGTTTTTCATCATCATAATAACAAAAAAGAAAATTGAGGGCCTAGCAAAGTACAAAAACCCCCACAACTCTTCCTTTAGTTCCCCCATAGATTTCCTAGTTACTTCCCCACAATTGACCGCCCTTTAAGCCCAAACCTTTGTTGAGAAGGGTATATATATAAGCTCACTAGTCTAACTGCTGCTTTTAGTTATGTCTGGTTACTTCTTTGTTGAGAACTCCTGCTCATATAAAAAAAAATTGTAAACTTGTATTCCTTTTCTCCTGTCAATCTATCTTTTGTCAGTTAAATTCACAGATTCCCATTTACTGATGAGGGTAGATGACGCTTTTCCTCCTAGTCCTCCATAACAGATGCCTTAGTCCCATTAACAGTATTCCTGACAGGAGAGCTCCAGTCTCTCCTCACATACCTCTAGTGCCAGTTGGGTGGAAAGGGTTATTATTTATCCAGAGCTCCTGATTCATACCTGAATAGAGACAATATACAGAAGTTCAGCCTCTACTGAATCCCAACCAGCAGAGGAGGGGCGGGTTCCCCTCTTAGGTCTCTGGTCTTCCTCTGTTAGTCCTGGCTCTGCCCTCTCTGCCCAACTCAACTCCCATGTCTTTCACTAAGCATTAATGTCCAAACCCAGTAGTCCTTGGCACCCTGGAATTTGGCTTGAGGTCATTTACTTTAGAACTCTGTCTCTGTGCTGGCCACCCAGGACCACTCCCACCCCACGCACCAGCTCACCAGCACCGGTTCCTAACATTCTGATACCCAATGTTCAGAGGGTATCATCACATCAAGGGTATGACAGAATGACAAAAGAAAACACGCTGTTTACCCATGGAGGCCAAGCCTCCCACCACCAACTGGAAGGGGCTTCGAGAGGGGCGTGGCCAGAAGAGGAGGGGCAGGTTCCACTCTTAGACAACCATCCCACCCCAAGAACATCAGTGAAGCTCTGGGGCTTTTGCTCAGAGGTGCTCCCCGAGGAGGCAGAGCAAACGCAAATTAGTGAACACTGGTTGGTGTCTTTCTTTTGGCTGGAACTCCCCCTATCATGTTGGGCAAGTCAGGCTCTCCAGACCTCAATGTCCGTCGTCCCCCCCTCCCCCAAGTTGACTCCCACAGCAAACGGCACTGCATGTTTCCAGCCTCTGCCTGTGGATGGGAGGGCCAGAAGCTCCGGAGGCTGGTGGGGACATGCGGGCTTTCCCTAAAGCAGAGGGAACCAGCAGGGAAGATCTCCAGGGCTGGAGGGCAGGACGTGGGCCAGGGCCTGTGCCAGAAGCGGGGGGAGGGGGGGGCGGTGCGGGGCTGGAGGGGGTGGCAGGAATGGCGGCAGCAGCAGAAATCAGAGCTGAAGGCAAGTGGCTCCTCTCCTGCCCCAGCTCTAGCGTGGATGGTGCCACATGGTCAGGCCCTGGAAGGCAGAGCTGGCCTGGGGCAGGCAGGGGCAGCAGCAGGAGGCACTGCCAGGGCTGAGAGCCGCCCCTAGAGAGTGTGCAGAGGGGACGGCTATGCCACTACTGCTGGGAGGGAGAGGAACGGGCCAGCAACAATGGGAAAGAAAGGTTTAAGCAGGCTCTTCTGAAAGCGCATTTTTCTGGAACTGAAAATGCTGCCAAGAAACTCAGGAAGTCGGCATCGAGGCCAGAGAGCTTGGACCTTTTGTCCAGGAAGACGAGGGCAGTGGTTCCCGAGGAGACCTGCTCACTGCTGCAGCGCAGTGTGTGTGTCTTCATTGACTAGAGTTCCTGGATTGTCTCAGTTGGGCCTGGCATATTCCTTGTCAAGAAATATTTCCTGCCCTGGTCGGTGCGGCTCAGTTGGTTGGAGTGTCATCCATGTGCCAAAAGATTGCCAGTTCGATTCCCAGTCAGGGCACATACCTAGGTTGCAGGTTCAATCACCAGAGGGGTCAGGGTGCATACAGGAGGCAACTGATCAATGTTTCTCTCTCACATCAATGTTTCTCTGTCTCTCTCTCCATCCCTTCCCTTCTCTTTAAAACGTCAACAAAAACGTATTCTTAAAATATACATTGCCTTCCTTTTCAACATTAGGGACTTTTTGTTTTATTTTGCTTAATCTTTGGCTTGTTGGATATGTAGATATCGGGAAGTCCTTGGATATGACTTTAAAATGGCAGCGACTTGAATGTTGCGGTGTTGGAATACAGGTGTAAATATGGAACACGTTCAGAAACAAATCCTGTGTACCCTCTGCAAATTTGGAAAGATATACACAGTATAGGGAATGTTTACTGATTTGATTGATGATTGCTTGTTTTGGGGTATTTGGTGGAAAAGTTAGTCCAGACTCCTCATATGGGGAGACACTCCGAATTTCATCATTATTTTAGAAAACAAAACAATATAAACATGAGTTTTATGCTTACTGAAAGTAATATACATTTTAAAGAAGAAACAAACAAAAAAGAAAATATAGAATAGTACCACTATCCTCATCTTCTGGCTCTAATTCCCTCTCAGTTTCTACTCCTGCTACTTATAAGGACCTGTCACAAGAGTGCTAGTTTCTTATTTAAAAAAATTTTTTTTTGTTAATCTTCACCCAAGGATATTTTCCCATTGATTTTTAGAGAGAGTGGAAGGGAAAGGGAGAGACACACCGAGAGAAACATGGATGTGAGAGAGACACATTGATTGGTTGTCTCTGCATGCACTCTAGCCTGCAACCAAGGTATGTGCCCTTGACTGGAATCTGTGGGGACAGATTGTACTTGAAGAAAGAGGCTCCCATATTGAGCTGAGAAGCAGGTGGATATGAAGTGGGTGGTCCCCATTACAACAGGAGTTGCCAGTCTTGGACTAAGGTCATTCCACAGCTGTGGTGGGAATCAGCCTATGTTAGAACAAGGAAAGTCCTGAGAATGTGATGAAGTAGTTAAGGCTGGAGCCTTCAGGACCAGTTTATGAAGAATCAGGCCTAGGTTCAGAGGTTTTATTTCTGGGGTTGGCTTGCAAACCTAGGTTTGTTGGGATTAGCTTAATTTTAGAGATAAGAATTTCCACAATTGAGGAGTCATTTCTGATTCAAATTGAATCAGACTTGGGTTAGAGGTCATAAATAGACTGTGATCTTGGGTTCATACTTAGCCCTGGAGCCAAAGGTTTCATTTAAGGCCACAGCTGGTCAGAATATTCTGTCCTTGTGTAATTAGTAAAATGTTTGCTCTCTCTCTCTAAATTCTAGCCTGCTTATCAAAGATTTACAGGATCTTCTAGATTGGACCCAGATCAGTGTGTGTGTGGGGGGTGGGGGGTGGGGAGGGTTGGGGAAGGGGGGGGCGGGATTAATGTGCCAACTGGAAACAGAGATTTAGAAATTTCCCTCTTCCTTGGATCCCTGCCATCGCCTAGCTGTCTACAACCCCACCCACTTTTGCCTTACTCTCCTCCTTTCCCTTGATATAAAAGATGCCTGAATTCTGGGCTCTCTTAAGATGGATTTTCAAAAGCTATAAGGCACCCCATCTGCTTGAGTTGGGCCTTCTTGATCAATAAACCTTTCCTTACTCTAAATTTCGATGTATTGAATATTGGCCCACAAACTTTGAACAGGTAACATTTGCAGGTGATCAACCACAGCATTTCAGCTCTGGTGGAGGGTGTAGAAAAAGAGGGTTAGACAGATAAAGAACTTGCCAAAGATAACACAAGTAGGAGGCAAGAGTCAGGATGTGAATCAAGATACATACAACTAAAAAGGAATGAGACTGAATGTTCAATGGAAGGAACTTTGTTTAGACATTCAGGGAGTAGTTCAACCTACCAGGAGAATAAAATCTAGTTTGCAGAGGGACAAAGTAGATTCTTTCACCATGTCTGTGGAAGTGTTATAGGCACCAGAAACACCAAAAAAGATATTAGACAGCCCCCTGAGTTGAAGGGAGAGGGCTGTCCCCTCCTCGGTTCATGTCTGTCTCGTAGGAAGGAATTCAAAGAGTGACCCTAGCTGATTGCGTTGTAGTAAAGCAAATTTACTAAATTTATTAAAGAAGCAAGGCAAGCAAATCTATCATACTTCTGGCTTATGAAAGCACAGACCGACTTCCCAGCTACTCTGAGAAGTGAGCCTGGTGGAGATTTAAGGGGTTATACTCCCTTCTGTCTATTGGTTTTTAAATTTCTCTGTTGAATATCTTGGTACAGATTAAGGTCTCCCTTTTACTTTTTTATGGTTTTCCCAGAATTTATGAGAAGAATTTGGCAATTTTATTTTTTAACAAGCCCCAAGACTGCTGGCTTCTCGGTTTAAACAATGTGATGAACACATCTTCTCTCCTCCTTCCCCAAAACGACTGACTTCTTTGAGATAAATCTCTCCCTTCTTTCTTTCCCCCTGCCCCCTCCTTCCTTAGCAGTTCCAGGGTGATTTACACTGTGTATTCTGTGGTTAGGGAGAAGAGGCATTAAAACTCCCCCTTCTTTCCTGCATTCTTTGGTTAGGGAGGAGAGGCATTAGTCATTTGTTCTCAAGCATCCTTGGTTGGAAAAGATGAGATCTTGGTCTTGTTTAATTTTCTTGTCTCAGTTTCCCTATTCCTCTTGCCCTGGAATTTTCCTAGCTTCTCATTATCCTGTAATAGAAGGAGTTACAGGACCCCGTTTGCAGTAGACTGCATCAATCCTGGGGTTCAGTGATTTGGTGAACATTAAATAAACATGAACAAATGTATTTGTCCAGGATCGGAGTAAATTTTGAAAAGAGGACCCAAGATGGATCTATAATGGTTTGAGCACCTGTCAGTGAAGCCTGTCAACCATCTATGTATTCTATGTAGGCTCTTTGGATAAAAGGTTAAACAAAACTTGTAATAAAATTGCAGGTGAATTCAGTACAAGAAATACATAAAACAATGTATTATTAACAGAGCTGAAAGGTAAAAGGAATTCCTAGGCACAGAGTGAAAGCAGATACCAGGATAACAACTGTGTAGCAGACATGGTGATCAAACAGGCCAGGTGAGAAGTCAGAAAACTCTGAAAAGAGGCCACTTCTGAGAAATAAAAATGACACAATATTTGAAGGGTTTAAAAGTACCAACTAGAGGTTTCGACAACTGGTAACAAGTTTGAGTTAGTGATAAGAACTTGGAAAACCAAACAGAAAAATCAAGATAATTCAGCACTGAAGGAACATGAGTTGTGCAAGAAAAGAATAGTTATTCTCAAACAGGGGTTAGCAAAATATGGCCCCCAAATCCACCTGTTGCCTGTTTTGTACAGCCTTCAGGCTAAGAACAGCTTTTACCTGGTTGAATAAGTCAAAAGAAAAACATTTCATAATACATGAACTTCCAATTTCATGTTTATAAAGTTTTTTTTGGAACCCTGCCACCTCATTCTTTTGTGTAACGGTAGAGTTGCATAGTTGCAATAAAACAGTCTGGCCCAGAAAGCCTAAAGTATTTACTGTCCCCTATAGAAAATTTTGCTAACTCAAAAAAAAATGGTTATTTTTCTCTTTACATGGTCATTATTGAAAACTCAGAAATATGGATAAGCAAAGCGAACATAAATAACCATAATCTCATATAATCTCACTATCCCAAGATAACCATAATTAATAGTTTGGTATATATGCTTCCAGGCATTTTTTTTCTGTGCGTGTGTGTGTGTGTTTGTGTGTGTGTGTGTGTAAAATGCACTATACTCTAGTTTTAGAAAATACTCATTAACATGTTAACATGCTATTTTTCTTCAATATTACTTAAGATTACTGCATGTTATTCCCATATATGGCTGTGCCATTCTATTTTTAAGACATATTGTGGACAATTTACTGTAGTTTCTAGTTTTCTCCTATTATAAACTTTGCTTTAATAACCTTACTTATTGGTAAATCTCTGTAAACATCCATATTTTTCCTTAGGATTAGCTATACATGTAGAAATATCAGGTCAAATAGAGTGTACATTTTAATATTTTTCATTTTTACTTATTTTATTGATTTTTAGAGAGACAGAGAGATATTGATTTTTGTTGTTCCACTTATTTATGCATTTATTGGTTGATTTTTTCTCTTTTTTTTCATCTTTTATTCTGGTTGATTTTTTGTATGTGCTCTGATTGGGGATCAAACCTGCAACCATGATGTATTGGGATCTCTAACCAATTGAGCTACCCAGGAGAATAAAATCTAGTTTGCTGAGTCCTGAACGGGAATCGAACCATGACCTCCTGGTTCATAGGTTGATGCTCAACCACAGCCACCGCAGCTGGGCTAATAATAGCTTTTAACTATTTTCCTCCCAGTCAGCTGTCAAATTCTGTAGGTTCTGTATTTACAATTTTACATCTGATTCTTCCTTTCTAATTTCAGTGTCATATTCTCCCATCTTCCTTCTTCCTCCATTTTCCTCTCACTACCTGGATGGCTTAGTCTGTTCAAGCTACTAAGACAAAGTATGACAGACTGAGTGGCACATAAAGAACAGAAATTTATTTCTCACAGTTCTGGAGGCTGGGAGTCTAAGAGCAGAGTGCAGCATGGTCGAAGCCCTCCTACAGGATGCAGATTTACTAACTTGTCGGTGTCCTCAAAAGGGGGATGTGGCAGGGATCTCCCTAGGGTCTTTTTTTATTATAAAGGCACTAATCCTATTCATGAGGACTGGATCAAAGCCCACCTCTAAATATTATCACATTAGGAGTTAGGATTTCCACATATGAATTTTGTGGGGACACATTCTGACCATAGCACTGGATTATTCCAATATCCTTCTAACAGGATTCTCTGTTACAACTCTCCCCTGTCCAGTCGGTTTCCAATGCTATTGCCAGATCTATCTTCACTCTTGACATTCATAAAGGCCTTCCACAATGTGGCTGAAACCAAGGGTCTGGTCTCATTACTGTTATTCTTCTAGATAAAACCTAGGTCCAGCCAAATAAAATACTTACTGTCTCCTCAATATGCATTTTCTCACCTTAATACTTTAGTTCATGTTGTTAGGTCCTGGTGGAAATGCTTCTCCTCATCCCCACCTCCCCATCCCCCCACCCCCCAATCTCTGTCACTCAGAAATACTATCCATTCTTTTTCTGTTGTTGTTAATCCTCATCTGAGAATATCTTTTTCCATTGATTTTTAGAGAGAGTAGAAAGACGGGAGGGAGGGAAAGAGAGAAAGGGAAACATCGACGTGAGAGAGATACAACTGGTTGCCTCCTGCATGCCCCTTATTGGGAATTGAGCTTGCAACCCAAGCATATGCCCTGACAGGAATTGAACCAATGACCTCTTGGTTTCTGGGTCGATGCTCACCAGTCCAGCAGCACATGAACATTCTTAAGCCCTTCAGAGGTTTGTGGAATTTGGGTATTTCCAGCCATTGCTGCACAACTGAAAGATGCCAAAGGTTAAGTTCCCAGGCTAGTTAAAGCAAGAAGAGAATTGCTTCCTTTGCCTTAGCCTACTTGATTTTTATAATTTAGCAGCTTGACATAGCGACTCCATTTTATTTCTTCACTCTTTCCTCAGCCTGAATCTAATTCTTCGTGCCTGGCTCATTGTAAGTATTTAAAATCTATTAAATGAACGGTATACACTCCATTGGAATACTATGTAACTAAATGCATGTGAAATCAGGTTTAAGAGAAAAATTTTTTTCACAAAACATTGGTATTACATCTAAAAAAAACCCACATATGGAAGCAGGTTTTTAATAATCAGAAGGGGTCAGAGAAAGTCAACTGTCACATGTGTACTGCAATTTATTATTATTATTATTATTATTATTATTATTATTTGTGTGTGTGTGTGTGTGTGTGTGTGTGTGTGTGTGTGTACTGCGATTTAAAAGGTGTCCTCGTGCATACTTTGATTCTCACAACCCTGTGAAATACGCTCGGGGAGGTATTATTAAGCTGTTTTATTGGTAAGGAAGCCGACTCACAAGAGGTCAGAAATGACTAAGGCGGGGCCAGAATTCTAGCCCCGCCTCCCGGAACCGGCTCCTTCCCGGACCCCCCTCGGCAGCCCCGCATGGCGCTGGGGGTCTCTCGGTTTGCTTGTCTTCGCCCCGTTACTTTAGCAAACCGAACCCAGAGCTGCAGGCGGCCGCGAGGGGCCGGTGCCCGGGAAGGCGCAGGTGCCGGCGGCGGCGTTCCAGAGCGGCGCGGTAGGCTCCCGACCGCGTCCCGAAACTGCCCCAGGGCGCCGCGCCGCGCCGGGCCGAGCGGGCAGGATGGC
>NW_005871157.1:2850510-2893446 GCF_000147115.1 Myotis lucifugus
GGCAGGATGGCTGCAGCCGCTTGGCCTTCCGGGTGCTGGCGGGCCTGGTGGCCGCGGCGCTGACGGCCGTGCTCCTGGAGCACTACGGCCTGGCGGGACAGACCTCGCCGCTGCCCCAGACCCGCGTCCCCAGGAGGCCGCACCCTGCGCCGGGCCCCGGGGCCAGCAACATCTTCTGGGGTCTGCAGGTGACGCTGGGGGAGCCTGGCCGGGGCGGGGGGCTGGGGGGAGGGCCGGGTGCAGAGCTGGCAGGACTCGGTGAGACGCTGGCAGTTTCCGCGGGGGCAGGACCCGTGCCCACCCGTGCCCATTCAGGCCCCAAACCCTGGGCGGGGGTGGGGGTGGGGGGGCGCCTCGGTCCTTCCCTGGCGGGGGTGGGTTCTCTGTTGCACTGCATTTTTGCTTTTTCCTACCCCCATAGAGAGCCGCTGGGTCGCTCTGTACGTGCTGCCTCTTCCTGACTCAGATATCTGTTTAATACCTGCTTTCGGCAGATATCCGACCTTCACCTGAGCAGGTTTCATGACCCAGGCAGAGCTGCAGACTTAGAAAAGTTCTGTTCTGAAACTATTGACATCATTCAACCAGCTCTCGTCCTAGCAACAGGTAGGGAAGGCTGCTGTGCTATCCTGTTGTTCTGTGGTCCGGAAGGTAGAATGATAGCCAGGGCTGCAGCCCTTCACTTTGGGAACATTGGAAACACTATAGCCCCAGCCCCAGGCGAGCCCTCCTCCTGTAGAGGAGATAACACGTTATAATTCCATTTGCCTGTGGATAACTGAATCAAGATCCAGGATAAAAGATTTGTCATAGCAAGGTTTTGTTAAAGCGGTAGAAGCAGGACTCTGTCCTCATCTTAATGTCTGCTGTATTTGTATCTGTTTTTGATGTTGCATTCCTGAATTTGAGAGAGGATTAGGGAAAGCCCTTTAACCACAACTCAAAAGTTACCTTTAAAACAAAACGCACTCATATTTCCATGTTTTTTACAGTTAATCTTATATTGTCAATTGTTTGAGGCTTCAATTACTCAGGATTTCAATTACTTTTTCTTCAGCCCTTGGTACTTCTGAGACTTGGGTTCCCTAGAGTTTTCAAACCCCTAACCATTTGCTCCCAAACCATGTTGGAGGAGAAGCTAAAGGAGCATCTATCTTGTCTACTAGGGGATTCATCCCACCTCCCTTACTGAAACACCTCTACTGATATGATGGAATAGTAGTCCTCATCTTATGGCAAACTTCTATTTCAAGGGTCTGTCTAGTTTTCTAGAAATTTTGGTATTTCTTTGTCCAATCTACACCTTCCAGATTGCTTCTTGCTGTAAAAATAATACTTGGTTAGATTACAGCCGTTGCCATTAGGCACCTGCCCAGACTGTTGGAATTTCTTATAATTTTTGTTAGGGTCCCATGCTCTCTTTTTTTATTTTTTTAATGATCTTTAGATTGAGAAGAAAGGAGAGGGAAAGATAGAAACATCAAATATCAATTGGCTGCCTCCTATGGGTGATGCAGCCTGCAACCCGAGCATGTGCCCTGACTGGGAATTGAACCAGCAACCTCTCGGTGCATGGTCAGTGCTCAATCCACTGAGCCACACTGGTCAGTCCATGCTCTCTTTAAAGATATATTTTTTCACAACCCATTTCTAATATAGGAGGTTAAATAGGCATTTGCTAAGCTATAAGGAACAAATGAATGGACTCAAAAGTGGTTATGCTTACGCATGTGGAATACTTTAAGTATCTGTTCCTTCAGTGTGCATTAAAATAAGTTGAACCTTGAACCTCCTCTGGGGTTTATTTTGTATTGCGATTCAATTCTTATGTAAATCTGCAGGAGATCTGACAGATGCCAAAACAAAGGACCTGTTGGGATCTATGCAGCAGAAGGTAGAATGGCAAACTTACCACAGTATTCTGAAGAAGACAAGGGTCATGGAAAAAACCAAATGGCTTGATGTCAAAGGAAATCATGGTAAGAGTCAAGACCCACATATAATTAAGGCTATATTTTTATTTCCTCCAAGAGCCTAGATTCTTTCATTTAGATTATAAAATGGGACATTGTAACCTAGGTTTAGAGATACTAAAGGCGACAATTCTGAAAATACAACTCTGATATGTGATTTTAAAACTACAGGTGTCACCTGGCCAGTGTGGCTCAATTGTTGAGCGTCGACCTATGAACCAGGAGGTCATGGTTCGATTCCCCATCAGGGCATATGCCCAGGTTGCGGGCTTGATCCCCAGTGTGGACATGCAGGCTGTAGCTGATCAGTGATTCTCTCTCATCATTAATCTTTTTCTCCTTTGCTCTCTGAAATCAATAAAAATATATTTAAAAAATAAGTAAATATAAAACTACAGATGTCCCTAATTGGTTTGGCTCAGTGGATAGAGCATCAGCCTGTGGACTCAAGGGTCCCAGGTTCGATTCCGGTCAAGGGCATGTACCTCGGTTGCGGGCACATCCCCAGTAGGGAGTGTGCAGGAGGCAGCTGATCGATATTTCTCTCTCATCGATCTTTCTGGCTCTCTATCCCTCTCCCTTCCTCTCTGTAAAAAAACCAATAAAATATATTTTTTAAAATAAATAAATAAATAAAACTACAGATGTCAATGTTGACCTTAGAGGGGAAAGTTGGTATGGTCCTTTCTTCTTTACATGGAAGAAAAGCTTCTAGCAAAACCCATGCAGGTGAATATTTAAAAAAATATGCATTTTTCAAGGTGAAAGAAGCCAAACTTCTCAGTCTATATACTGTATGATTCCAGTTTTATGACATTCAAGAAAAGGCAAAACTATGGGTAGATAACAGATTGCAGTTGCCAGGAGGATGGGAATGGGGAGAAGGTTGACTATAAAGAGGCATCAAGAGAGAATTTTGGTGGGTAGTGGAACTGTTCTGTATGTTGATTGTGGTGGTACATATATTACTGTGCATTTCTCAAAATCCATAGAACTGTACATCACAAAGAATGAATTTTACTGTGTATAAATTGAAATTGCAAATAAATCCCCATCAGCATGAGGAGAGAAATGGATAATCCCTTTCTGTTTTTAGATGATCATTGTTGTAATAGTAAGGAAATGAACTCTTCTCCAAAAGTATCATGATGGTAGTAGATTTGCTGGTTTTATAAAGGTTGACTTTCTTACTGGTTAGTTACTTAATTTGTCTGCTTCATTTGATTATTCATTAGTGGTAAGTACCTAATTATATTTTTAAAAACTCTACTATTTTAAGCAGATAAGTCTATCTGGTGAAATATACAGCTCTTGGTTTGATTAAAAGATGCCTTCTTACAAAGCAACTATGAATTATAAATTGAAAATAGGATATCTGGCTTACAACTTTCTCTGCTATATTTACATTTCCCCTTTTCCCTGATCCTAATTAGTGGTACGGGTCAAATTCTTTTGCAATAAATAATAAATATGTGTATTTTTTTAAAAAGTTTTCCAAGCCAAGGTGCTGACTTATTTCAAGTAAGATATATCAAATAGACTCCTGTGTTTAAATAATCTGCATAGTCCTCGGAGTTCATAAAAATCTAACTTAACTTGAATAGGCATAAATGTTTATGGTATGAGCATATATATACATGCTGTGCTATCATAGGAGGAGAAACTAATCTTTACTAAAATTTATAACAATTTTTCTCTTACTAAGCAAGAAGTTACATATACATTATATTTCTTTGGGGCTAGAATGGACTTACAGATTAATTTCTAAGGTTATTAGAAATGTAGTGGATTCCTGGAATTGAAGCAGTTTCAGCTGTTGCAATCAGTCTGCCAAACTATGAAATCACTGTATTTCCAGATAACTATTCTATGACATCCTGAACCTTAACCCTTACCATTATGTAATTCCTTTCTTACTGAATCTTCTTTAAGATTTAAGAGGAGAGGGGCTATTATCAAAGTAATCTGTTTTTTAGAGGCACTTGGTATGTATCCATATATCAGGCGTCAATCCAGTCCTTGCTGGCTTCCAGAATCACATGATTAAAACAACAGCAATAGCCCTGACCGGTTTGGCTCAGTGGATAGAGCATCGGCCTATGAACTGAAGGGTCCTGGGTTCAATTCCAGTCAAGGGCATGTACCTTGGTTTCGACCACATCCCCAGCAGGGGTTGTGCAGGAGGCAGCTGATCGATGTTTCTCTCTCATCGATGTTTCTAACTCTCTATCCCTCTCCCTTCCTCTCTGTAAAAAATCAATAAAATATATTTTTAAAAACACACACAAAACAACAGCAATAACCATCCAGTCTTGTACTTTCAAATTGATGTGTATTCTAAATAGTACATAATTCAAAGTATTTATTATTCTCCAGTATACTAGATGCCTTAAACAAGTTTCCAGATAATCTGAATTCTATTTTCAAATTTTAAAAATTATCAATCTAATTTATTGGCATTCTACCATTTAAATTGTTATTGAAAGAATTCTAATTTTTCTTTAGTCATTAACATGTTTGCACTTTTTAAAAAAAATATTTCTACTGATTTTCAGAAAGAGAGGAAGGGCGAGAGAGCGAGAAAGAGAAACATCGATGTGAGAGTGGGACATTGATTGGCTGCCTCCCACATCCTCCCACTAGGGATCGAGCCCACAACTCAGGCATGTGCCCTGACTAGGAATTGAACCAGCAACCTTTGGTGCATGGGATAATGCCCAAACAACTGAGCCACACTGGCCAGGGTGCATTTTTCTTTTTAATATAGGTGATGTTTGCTCTTTTCTTTTTAATTAGATTCATTCAATGTTCCAAGTCTGGAGAGCGTCGAGAATTATTACAGGTACTGTAATGAACAGAAGACAGACCATCATGTGTTACAAGAAGGGTACAGTCAATGAATGGGTGAAAACATTTTTTAACAGATAAATTTCTATTTACAGAAACTGGTAATTTAGAAAAGGAAACTTTTTTTTTTTTTTTTTAATGTGTATGACATTCAATTTTTTGTTTTTGTTTTGGAACTTTTTCTTTTAATTCTTTTTATTCCATGTGCTTTCATGCTTTTTCTTGGGTAATGGTACTTGTAATATTCCACATAGACATTTATTTATTTATTTATTTATTTATTGTCATTGATGCATAGCAGAAGTCATTTAGATCATAGCTTGTCAACTAGAATACTAAAGGTTTTAGGAATGCTGAGATATTGATTTTCTCACCCGCTAGGGTGGCTGAAGTGCCCATTTGGTCACCTCTGGCTGCTTTATCCTTTCATTCCAGAATGTCACACAAATATTAAAGTTTTCTTTATGTGCCATGAATATGAAAAAGATTGTGAATGTGAAAGGATCTTGAGTTAGAAAACTGATTCTGTAATCTCAATGTGTTAAGATTCTTCTTTTGATTATAATTTCACAGTATTTCTGCATTGTCAGTCAAGTAGCAGATATTTATTGAGAGCCCTTCATCGGTTAGATAGTATGAGAGATACAAGAGTTAATATTTGTAAGGCTTCTGTATAAATGTTTAAGATTCCAGCAGATGGGTGTAGATCCACCGGTCATACAGCCACCTAAACAACCCTTGTATGTAAGTTCACTTATTAAACTGGTCACCTACAAAATAAAAAAAGTTAGTATTAAAAAATATAGTCTATACCTTCAAGGAAGTCTATCTAGCTTAAGGTGATAAAAATTGTTTAGGAAACAACTAGAAAAGAACATGAAGGAATGGTTGATGAAATGCTAGATTGTTATACATGGTAATCACTCTGAGAAATCAGAAAAGGCGGAGGTCAGCTTGGAGTGGACAGAGAGAAGACTTTATTTTTAATTTAATTTTTTTTAAGTTTGGATTTAATTGGCATATAGTATTGTGTAAGTTTAAGGTATACAGCATGTTTATATGTTATATTCATATATTGCAGTATAATTACCACCATAGCTAATACCTCTGTCTCGTCACATAATTTTTGTGTGTGTGTGTGATGAGAAGAATTAAGATCTAGTCTCTTTTCATCTTAGAAGTTATAGTATTGTTGACTATAATTACTATCTGTGCATTAGGTCTTCAGAACTTATTTATTTATTAGTTGTAAGTTAAAGAAGACTAGAAAAGAAGTGAAAATTGTGTCCAGCCTTTTTTATTTTTCAATATTTTTTATTGATTTTTTTAGAGAAAGGAGGGTAGAGGGAGCAGGGAGAAAGATAAAAACATCGATGAGAGAGAAGCATTGATCAGCTGCCTCCTGCACACTCCCTACTGGGTATCAAGCCCGCAATCTGGGCATGTGCCCTGACAGGGAATCGAACCAGTGACCTCTTGGTGCATACATTGACACTCAACCACTGAGCCATACTGGCTGGGCTGTGTTCAGTCTTAAAAGAGGGGTAGCATTTCAAAAAGTAAGATACTTTGAGTGGTATATTTTAGGCAAAAACAACAACAACAAAACCAACCCCCAAACAAAAACAAAATAAAGCGAACTCTCTGAACTTTAAAAGCTAGAATGAACTTTTAGGGGCAGTAAGGAAACTGGTTATCACCAAAATTAGGGTTCATAATGAGGACTGGTGTCTTGGGACCAATTTAATGGAAGTCTTAAGTGAGAAGCATAGAGATTTAGATGGGATGAGTAATAGTTCATAATCCAGTTTGGTTCCTAAGAAGACAAGTAACATAATGAAAATAGTATTTTATAAAGACAATTGCACAACAACAACAACAAAAAGATACGGATAAAAAAAAAGAGAGAGAGAGAGAGAGACTGGAGCTGTATGGATACCAAATAGGAGAGTCCTGCAGTAGTCCAGTCATAGTATGAAAAGGGCTTGAGAAGACAAACCTATCTAAGTTCCTGGATATGGGAATAGTGGCATCAATTTGAGGATGATATGTCAAAAAGAATTGCTTGCCATATAATTAGTCCCCATAACTTGGAAGAAGAGGTATTCTTCTTTTGTTAATGTGAGAAAAGAAAAGGACAGAGATGAAAATATTTCACTTTCTATTAACTGTGTCTTTGATTGTGACTATGGGAATGGAGTTAAGAAACATTTTCTTTTTTTTTTTTTTTAATATTTTAATAATTTTTATTTCTTAAAGTATTACAAAGATCTTAATCACTTTAAAGTTTCTTATCTATATACTAGAAGCCCAGTGCAACATATCTCGTGCACGAGGGGGGAGAGAGGAGGGGTTCCCTAGGCCCAGCTTATACCCTCTCCAATCTGAGACCCCTCGGGAGATGTCTGACTGCCTGTCTGGTCCCCCTTAACTGCCCCCCCCTGCTGGCCTGGTCACCCCAACTGCCCCCCTGCTGGCCTGGTCGCCCCCAACTTTCCCCCCACCCCCCGCCAGCCTGGTCACCCCTCACTGCCCCCCCTGCCGGCCTGGTCGCCCCACACAGCCTGCTGCTCAGTCATTTGGTCATCTGTCACTAACCCCCCTGCCAGCCTGGTCGCCCCACGCAGCCTGTTCGGTCATCCTTTCTGTTGTTTCGGTTGTGACGGTCGCTTGGGCTTTTATATATATAGATTTTTGTTCCTAACTGCCTAACCTATCTGAGTTTAATAAATAGCATATATCTACATATCTATCTACATATCTATCTGTCTATCTATTTATCTATCTATCTATCACAGAAATATCAACCTGAAGGAAAGAAATCTTCAAGTTAAATCTTGAGCTTAAGAATGCCCCAGAGGATGTGGAGAAAAGGGAACACTAGTTCACTGCTAATGGGAATGCACTATGGATAACAGTACGAAGTTTTCTCAAAAAATTAAAAATGGAACTGTCATTTGACCCAGTGATCCCACCTCAGGGAATATATCCTAAAAACTCGGAAACACTAATCAGAAAGAATATGTGCACCCCTATGTTCATAGAAGCATTATTTACAATAGCTAAGATGTGGAAATAGACCAAGTGCCCATCAATAGATGAATGGGTAAAAAAGCTGTGGTACATTTACACAATGGAATGCTATACAGCTGTAAAAAAAGAGGGGCCCTTTACCCTTTGAGACAGCATGGATGGACCTGGAGACTATTATGCTAAGTGAAATAAGCCAATCAGAGAAAGACAAATATCACATGATATCATTTACTTGTGGAATCTAATGAACAAAAGGAATTGACCAACAAAATAAGACCCAAAGCATGGAAGCATGAACAGACTGACTTACCTCGATGTGGGGTTGCAGGGAGGAGGAGCGAGAAACCAAAACACTTATATGCATAGTCCATGGACACAAACAATAGGGTGGTGAAGACTTGTGGGGAGGGGGGGAGGGGAGAAAGTAGGCGTTAGGCAGAGGTGGGTAAAGGGGAAAAAAATGGGAGACATCTGTAATACTGTCAACAAAAAAATAAGAAAATAATTTAAAAAAGAGTGCCCCAGTGAATGCCAAAATCCAGAATTCAAAAAATGTTATTAACTATCATATATTTTAACCTCTCCCTTTAAATAGTTGGATTTATTTTTTGATAGTTGGATTTTAACGTGTCAAAAATATAGCAATATAAACAACATATGAGATTATAAAATCCTGAAGAATAACTCTGAAAACATATTGAGCAGGAAAAATATAAATAAACTTTTTAATGAGGAAGAAGCCCTGAAATGAAAATTTTAAAAATACCAAGAAGAGAGGCAATAGAATTGACTATTAACTGTAATATGTATGATAAATTATGATATAGTTGATGGCTGTTGTGGCTTAAATTTAGCTCCCTGATGGCACATTAAGTTTCAGAAGTTTATTTGTATTTTTCATATGTGCTCTTAGGTAAAAAGTCATATAGGACACTTAGGTATTTTCTTACAATGTTCTGACATTTGAATAATATAGGTATACCCCAATGTAATCTATACTTTCCTTACATTTATTTAACAAATATTTAACAAGTGCCTACTTTATGTACGATGTTACCCATCCTTTCTCTCTACTCTGCACTCTCCTACTTTATGGACACCTGAACACTATTGACACTTAAGATGGTGAGGACTTTTATTACCGGATATGGACCCTGTGAATGTTATCAGTATGTTTTTAGGAACTGAAAAAGGTTTACTGACCCATACCTAGACTATCATTTTTCTCCTGGTTTGATGACTTCTTTACAAGGTTTTATCGCTAGTTAAGCCTCTGTAGTCCTGTTTTAAGAAATAAACACTTTTGTATCTCACTGCACTAAGAATTCTACTATGTACTTAGTAGGACTTCACTACTGTTTTTTTTTGTTGTTGTTTTTTTTTTTTTTTAGCAACTTTTATTTTTATTTTATTCACTACAGTTTTAATGATTGGTAAGTACCATTTCACTAGGTTCTGACTGATCTCTTTTTAAATGTTTAGTGGACTGCTTAAAATCGCCCCCTACTTCTCTGCTTTACTTGGCAACTTTGTGTGTTGGTTACTGTCTTTAGAGACAATGGGATAAAAATCTTTACAATTTCTTTTACACTTTATCCATTGTGGATCTAGTTCAGTTTGTTTCTCTGTCAGATCAGGGGAGGCAAACCACAGTGTGATATTAGGGCATTTAAACGTATTCAGTTTTTTTATGATTGCATTAAAACTTTTCTGTCTTGTATTTTTTAGGAAATATTCTGCCATACGTACGGATGGCTCTTTCCATTATGTTCACAGTACTCCCTTTGGAAACTATTCTTTCATCTCTGTGGATGCCACCCTAAACCCAGGGCCTAAGAGGCCCTATAATTTCTTTGGAATTTTAGATGAGGTACAGTAAAAATCTCACTTCTCTTTGTAGCTAACCTACTTCTCTCAGATATATGTGGCTCACTTAAAATTATCCTAGGGAAACAAGTCCTTATCTAAAAATGCTTGAGAAAAAAGTTTCCTGCGATTACAGGTATAGCCAGAAGAAATTATTGGCTACTTCAGCACTGTTATTGCTATACCTATTCTTGCCCCACAATCTGGGAAAGAAGTACCTCACATTTTATACTTATATTTATTCAGTAAACATTTATTAAATACGTACTAAGTGTAAGATGCACTTAGCAAGGTACAGGGCATACAGCTTTGTATACTATATGGTATATTCCTAAATCCCTGCAGGTCTCTCTCTCTCTCTCTCTCTCTCTCTCTCTCTCACTCTCACTCTCACAATCTCTATCTCTATCTCTTTCTTTCAATATTTATATTGAAATAAACAAGTTCCTTTTAAACAATTTTTTGTAAGCTAGGTGAAGACTCTTTGTAAGCTGGATTAAAACTGGAAAGTCACATCTGAGAACCTCTCATTATTTCTTGGTACAACAAATAACAACTCGTTAAATGTTTAGTGAGCACATGCTCATATGCAGTACGTATGTGTCCATGTATAAGAATACAAAGGTGATATGGCCAAGTTCCTGGCCCCTTAAGATATTTAACCTAGTGGTGGGGCATAAGACCAGTGCAGAAATAACTCATAAAAGGCTGAATTTGCTAAGTGCTGCAAGAGATTCAAAGTGATATGAGGGTGTAGAGGGGCTGGAAATCAAGTGAACAGAATATTGTCTGATGCATTGTGTTATATTAGGCGTTTTGTTTAATGTAGGTGTATTTTGTTTCCTGTCTACCAAATGTTTTTAGACCGAGTTGATTAAAGTGTTATTTTTAAATGTATTCCTCAGAATAATGTTTTTTTAAGGTATGATTCAAGGGTCATCTGCATAAAAATCGGCTGGAATCTTATAAAATGAATATTCCCGGCTTTACTTGCAATGTATCAAATTAGAAACACTTAGGGTGGGGCCCAGGAATTTATTGCCAATAGCACTTTACAGATAATATTAATGTATATTTACGTATGTACAAGTTATTTTTGAAATCAACTTCTTGAGGGATGATTTACATATAATAAAATGCATTCATTTCAACTGTTTGAAGAGTTTAAAAATATATGTATATATATTTTTTATTGATTTCAGAAAGGGAAAGGGAGAGAGAGAGAAACATCAATGATGAGAGAATTATTAATTGGCTGCCTCCTGCATGCCCCCTTCTGGGACTGAGCCCAAAACCTGGGCATCTGCCCTGACTGAGAATCAAACTGTGAGCTCCCAGTTCATAGGTTGACTTTCAATCACTGAGCCACGCTGGCCAGGTTGTTTGCAGAGTTTTGATAAATGTCTATACTGGTGTGTATCTCTCTCCACAACTAAGAACCCCAGAAAATTATCTTGTAAAGTCAGTCTCCACCCCCAGTTACAGGGGACAATTGTTCAGGGTTTTCTGTCAGCATAGATTACTTTTGTTTGTTCTAGAGTTTTATATAAACGAGATCATACAGAATGTACTCTTGTATTTGGCTTCTTTTGCTCAGTATAATGTTTCTGAGATTTACCCCATATTATTGTGTGTATCAGTTCTTTCTGTTTAAAAAGTACATTTTTATTGATTTTTTTTCTAATTGTCACTTGAGGATATTCTTCCATTGATTATTAGAGAGAGTGGAAGTGAGGGGGAGAGACAGAGAGAGAGAAAAACATTGATGTGAGAGAGACACATCAATTGGTTGCCTCCTGCACATCTCCCAACCGGGGATTGAGCCTGCAACTGAGGTACATGCCGTTGACTGGTGATTGAACCGGGACCCTTCAGTCCTTGGGCCAATGCTCTATCCACTGAGCAAAACTAGGGCTTTAGAGAGAGAGAGAGAGAGAGAGAGAAACATCAATCGGCTGCCTCCTGCACACTCCATACCAGGGATTGAGCCCAAAACCTGGGCAAATGCCCTGACTGGGAATCAAACTAGCAACCTCTAGGTGCACTGAAGATGCTCAACAAACTGAGCCACACCGGCCAGGGCAGTTCTTCTTTTTTTTTAATCCTCACCCGATTTTCCATTGATTTTTAGGGAGAGTAGAAGAGAGAGGGAAAGGCAGAGAGAAACATCAATATTAGAGAAACACATCAATTGGTTGCCTCCTGAACCCCTACCAGAGGCCAGGCCGGGGAGGAGCCTGCAGCCAAGGTATGTGCCGTTGACCAGAATTGAACCTGGGACCCTTTGGTCCACAGGCCGACGCTCTATCCACTGAGCCAAACTGGCCAGGGCCAGTTCTTTATTTTTAAATTGCCACGTAGTATTCTGTTGTATGGCTATATGCAATTTGTTGATGGTTTCTAATTTTTGGCTACTATGACTAGAGCTGTTAGAAACATTCAGGTACAAGGCTTTCTATGGACATAATATGTATTTTTTTTTAGTATCAGTATCCTCTTTATTAATTGCAGTGTGGTATACAGGGCTGAAAAGGTTAGTGTTTCTTTATTTTTATAAAGAAATTTATAAATTTTAAAAATTATGTAAGGTTACGTTGATTATTTTTGTTCCCTCATCTATTAAATGGGGGTAATATCTGCCCTGTTTATATTATATGTGAAAACAGTTAGAAACTTACAAACGTCCATACAGGTCATTAATTAGCAGGGTGTCAGCCCGAAACATAATACACTTTTTATTATAATATCTGAAGGGTGTTGTTTAATCTATTGACATTAGATTTCAGCCTGAGCCTAATTAAAAGATTCTTCTATTTTTCTTCCTTTTTAGAAACAGATGGAGGAGCTTTTATTATTGTCAAAGGAAAGTAATCAGAGCAACCACACTATTTGGTTTGGACACTATACAACATTTACTATTCTTTCTCCATCACCAGGAGTTCGGTCAATAATGAGGTGAGGCAGGCTTCTAAAATGAAAATGAATTGTTTTTAGTTATTTTATATTGCTCTACCTATCTTGCTTTTCTGAAGAAATATTTGTATGAGTTTGCCACACAAGTTATTTTTATTCATTATTCCGTTTATTTTTCATTGGTTAGTTCAGCTACAGCTTATTTGTGTGGGCACCTCCATACACTTGGTGGACTGATGCCTGTTTTGCACACTCGTCACTACCAGGGCACTTTGGAACTTGAGGTGGGAGACTGGAAGAACAACAGAAGGTAAGGGGTAGTTTCCCCACAGAATAAAACTTACACCTGTTAACACATTATGGACCAGTAGTTTTATTACTAGCTTTACCCAGTGGCCAGATAAGTTTCTATTGAACTAGGACAAAAAACGTTTTACATAAATGTTTAAGGCATGCTTTAAAATTAACTATCCATTGCATTTTGAAGTTATTTATTACATGTTCTTACAAGCTAATATCTTTTTAAAGTATGATATTTTGTAAAACACTGTAATATGAAGCGAGAATTCTCGTGATTCATCCACAATGTGTTAAGTTTGCTAAAGCAATAATAGCTTTCTTAATGCTATCGTGGGTAATCCCAATTAAGGAAAAACTTGTGATATTTCTGTTTTTGAAGTAATTTGTGTACCTGGCAATTTTTGTTGTGCAAAAACTTTTTACAACAGTTATGTTTGCTATCACTATGTTATGTTGGGTTTTCAAGACACATCCATTAGGAAATAGTTCTCAAACTCTAGTATGCATAAGAATTCTGGAGGATCTTATTAAAAACTAGAGGTCCGATGCATGAAATTCATGCACGGGTGTGGGAGGGTCTCTCAGCCTGCCTGCATCCTCTCCAATCCAGGACCCCTCAGGGATGTCCAACTGCCGGTCAGATATCCCTCTCGCAATCTGGGACCACTGGCTCCTAACTGCTCACCTGCCTGCCTGATCGCCCCTAACTGCCTCTGCCTCGGCCTCTGCCAACCGTGGCTTTGTCCGGAAGGACAGCCAGAAGATGTCCAGTTGACCTGGTCTAATTAGCATATTACCCTTTTATTAGTATACATTAGTCAGCTCAGACAGCCAAAACAAAATATCATAAGTTTGTGTGGCTTAAACAACAGAAATGTATTTTTCTCACAGTTCTGGAGTCTGGAATTTGGGGTCAGGTTACCAGCATAGCATCGTCCCATACACCAGAAAGTGGAGGATCCATTGCCAGTCAGGGCACATGCCCAGGTTGCAGATTCAATACCCAGTCCAGTGAGTGCAGGAAACAATGGAACAATGTTTCTCTCTCCCTTCTCTCTGAGATCAATTAAAATGAATGATAAATAATGTTCTCTAAGTATAGTTTTAACAGAAAAGACATTAGTGATCTATGAAGTGAAAACTTGTTGCCGGAACCGGTTTGGCTCAGTGGATAGAGCGTCGGCCTGCGGACTGAAAGGTACCAGGTTCGATTCCGGTCGAGGGCATGTACCTGGGTTGCGGGCACATCCCCAGTAGGAGATGTGCAGGAGGCAGCTGATCGATGTTTCTCTCTCATCGATGTTTCTAACTCTCTATCTCTCTCCCTTCCTCTCTGTAAAAAATCAATAAAATATATTTAAAAAAAAAACTTGTTATAACACATATATACAGTATGACCCCATTTGAAAAAAATTGATTTCAGAGGAAGGGAGAAGGAGAGATAGGTAGAAACATCAATGATGAGAATCATTGATCAGCTGCCTCCTGCACACCCCTACTGAGGATCAAGCCCAAAATTTGACCAGGAATCATATCGTGACCTCCTGGTTCATAGATCGATGCTCAACCACTGAGCCCCACCTGCCAGGCCCCATTTTTATCAATACCAGGCACATGAAGTACATGGGCAAGATCTCACTCCTAGACGAAAGTCTGAAATTGCCCAAACTCCTCTGCAGCTAGGTTTCTGGATATGAATTCCTATCTGCCGATTGGATGTGCTTGCACAATATTTTGAAGGCAGAAGTGGGGCAGAAGCATCTTTCCGCAGTTTGGGCTGTTTGCTGCTGGTGACCATGTTTGCAGAGATGTGGAGGTTTTCTGCAGCGGAATCCAGGCTGTGCACAAGCAGTTGTGGCAGAGGCAGTGCCCCGTGACCTGTTTTGTGGGAGCTGGAGGGCACTTGCGGGGGCAGCAGTTTCCTGATCCCTGGGTCACAGCTGTGTCAAAGTGTCCTAGAATTCAGTTGTGGCTGAGGGGTAGCTCCTCCCACTGGGCAGGGAGTCTTTCCTGGGGCCCAAACTAATACCCACTCCTCCAGCTTTCCGATGATTTCCCAAGCACCAATTCCCTGTGCTAAATTCTTTCCTGCCTAAAATAGTAAAGATCGAAAAACATCTTGGATCCTCTCCTTTCAACAAAAACAATGCTACACAGGGTCAGGTCTGAGAAGTGGGTGAGGTGTTGCGGAAGGCTCCCTACTTTGAGTCTCAGCTTCCTCTTCTGTAGAACCGAGACCAAAGATTATCTGTTCATAGTTACTGAAGACCATGGCAGCTGTTTCCCGAAGATGGCCACAACATTTCCCATCCCTTCTGTCACCTTGCCACTTTCCACCACATCCTCTCTCTTGAAGTGTGGCTGACCTCTGAATTCCAAGGCCAAGGCCGAAAAGGCGTGGGGCTGCAGCCCCGCCCACCTCGCCAGGGTTTCCAGCTCCAGCCCTGCCCACGCTGCTCGGGGCTCTGTCTTGTGCGGGCCTTTGCCCTCCTGGCTCACTTCCCCTCCTGTCTGCCGCCCAGCGCCTCACTGCACATCATGGCCCACCTGCTGGTGCTGCTGGGCCCAGCGGGCGGGGTAAGAGCCCACGTCCCGGCCTCGCACCTCCTGGTTCCTATGTGCCGCTGCCGCTGTTCCGACCGAACCAGACACCCAGGTGCTGTGCGCGGCCTGCGGGGACTGCTATGGTCACCAGGAAAGCCTCCCACCCCATCCCTGATTCCAGCGCCCTGATCCCGGGTCCACTTCTGCCAAAGGAGAGCTTTACCCGTGCAGCTGCCCGAGACTGAGACCGAGCAACTCCAAGGTCTCCGGACCCCAAATTTCTGCCAGCCAAGGCTGTTGACTGGCTGGCCCCGCCCTGATGGGGATGTTGGGGGTGATCCAGCCCAGATCAGGCTGATTCGCTGGCCACAGTGGGTGTCAGCGACTGGTCATTAGGTCGTTATGGTTGTGACGGTGTTACAGTCTCTGGCTTTTTATATATATAGATAAAACTTTCTAGGCTCTACCTCTAGAGATTTTGATTATGTTGGTCTGGGTTAGGACCCAAGAAAATGCATATTTTAAAAACATACCAGGGCCCTAGCTGGTTTGACTCAGTGGATAGAGCGTTGGCCTGCGGACTGAAGGGTCCTGGGTTTGATTCTAGTCAAGGGCACATGCCTGGGTTTCGGGCTCGATCCCCAGATGTTTCTATCTTTCTCTCCCTCTCCCTTCCTCTCTGAAATCAATAAAAATATATAAAAGTAAATAAATAAATTTACTGTTGAGCAAAAATATGTTACTTAAAAATAAATAAATAAATAAAAGCATACCAGGCACTCTATGGACTAAACTTTGAGAAACACTAGGACCAGCTCTGGTGGGGTAGTTCAATTGGTTAGAGCATCATCCTGATATGCCAAGGTTGTGGATTCGATCTCCAATCAGGGTACATACAAGAAGCAACCAATTAATACATAAAATCAAAATTTTAAAAGAGAGAAAGAAAAGCACTATGACTAGAAATATGTCATTTTCTCTTTTGAATTTTATTTAATTTTTTTAATATATGTATTTTTTATTGATTTCAGAGTAAAGGAAAGGGAGAGGGAGATAGAACATCAAAGATGAGAGAGAATCATTGATTGGCTGCCTGCTGCATGCCCCACACTGTGAGGGAGCCGCAACCCAGGCATGTGCCCTGACCGGGAATCATCCGTGACCTCCTGGTTCATAAACGATAACCACTGAACCACGCTGGCTGGGCTTTAATTTAATTATTAATTTTTATTTTTAATTGATTTTTAGAGAGAGAGGAAAGTTGAGAGAGAAAGAGAAACACCTACGTGAGAGCAAAACAGATCGGCTGCCTCCTGTAAACCCCCTACCTGGGATTGAATCCAAAACTCCAGCATGTGTCCTGACCAGGAATCGAATGGGTAACCTTTCAGTGCATGGGATAATGCCCATCCAACTGAGCCACACTGGCCAGGGCTCCCCTGAATTTTATATCTACATTTCTAGTTATTGCTATAAGATGTTAGTGATTTAAGTTCTTCAAATAGATGATAATTGGTTTTGTTAAGGTTAATGTCTTCCTAAGAAGAAACATAACTTATCAAAAGCATACAGTATAATTAAACATAGAAAGAGAACTAAATATATTATAACTTTGATAATAACATTTAAGTGCACCAGTTTAAGTATCGATGAGTATCACTTCATTGTTTAACTATTACCAATTGCTGTTTATTAAGACTCAGTGCTCTGAAGATATTAGGTATCCAATAAATATTTGCTGAGCTGAGTATGTTTTCTTTCCATTTTTAACTATCTCCATTAATTAAAAAGCAGCTTTACATTGTAGGTGGTACTTACTCATTTTAGTTGGTTTTGTAGAATCTGGGTAAGAGCTACGCTTGAAGCCTGTAATTAGTTGGCTACTGGCTACTGTAATTACTTTGAGCCTTATAAGACCTGTCTTTTCATGACTGAAAGGCTGTGGGCTGGGCTGGAACTGCCTTGTTCCTAATCCTTGATCGGCCTCTTTATTTAAGTGATATTAATTATGAAACTTTTTTCTCTCTTCTCACCTGTTCTCCTTGTTCTAACCCTGGGGTTTTATTTGGAGTTTTACTGAAAGTACCTAACTTTTACCTGCCCTTACTAAACATTTAAATTGTACTAGTAAAATAGTTTTAAAAAATAGTATACTAGTAATATTAGGCCAGGCTTTGTCGTAGATGCAAATAAATGTGTGGCTTAACACAACAGATGTCTATTTTTTCTTTTATGTAAAGCTGGTATGAGTCAGGCAAACTCTCTTCTCGAGGGTGACAGGGATTCAGACTTCCTCCATCTTAAAAGGCCACTATTTCAACACCTCAGTTCCAGTACTTTGGACCAGAAGTGTGATATGTGTCACTTCTGTTCACAGCCCATTGGTCAGAACTAGTCACATGGTCCCAACCTAGTACCAGGGACTCTGGGAAATGCAGGGGAGCACAGGGAGTATTTGGTGAACACTCATGTTTCTGCCATAGTTAATTATTTCTCAGTTCTCAAAGTTAGAAAATGCAAAACTGGTTATTCCTTTGTGTTGTTGTTGTTAATCCTCACCCGAGGATATTTTTTCATTGATTTTTAGAGACAGTGGAAGGAAGGGAGAGAGACTAAGAGAGAGAAACATCAATGTGAGAGAGACACATCGTTTGCTTGCCCCCTGCACTTACCCCATCCAGGGGCCGGGGATTGGGCCTGCAGCCAAGGTACATGCCTTTGACCAGAATTGAACTCAGGACCCTTTGGTCCACGGGCTGATGCTCTATCCACTGAAACAAACCAGCTAGGGCAAAACTGGTTTTTCTATAACTTTCATTGTGCAGTTAGAAAATCAAGACAACTTAACTTTTGTTAATTTCTTTGAAATGATAGAAATAAAGATTTAAAAGACAAGTGAAAGGTTTCTAATTGTTTATTTTAATATTTTATGTAGCATTGCTGATGGTGTGAAGAATGTCAGATATTAGGCTTAAGATGAATATCTCAGGTTCAAAATGAATTAATTCAACAAGCATTTATTTAAAAATTAAAGAGTGCATGCTATGTACTAGACATTTATCAAGGCACAGTTAAATTCATGGCTTCAGTCAGATCCCAGTTGTTGTGACAAATGTGAAGTATAAAGTGATAGGGGCCAGAGAAGAAGACAGAAAAACAATATTATTGACTCTGCATTCAAATTCATGATCTCAAAAAGTATACTTTTATATTTTTACGTTTGTTCGGTATATAACCTTCATGCCTCTTAAAATGTGAAGTGACTAATTGCCTCATCGTTCTCTGGTCTCTAGGTACCGCATCTTTGCTTTTGATCATGACCTCTTTAGCTTTTCAGATTTGATCTTTGGCGAGTGGCCTGTGATACTTATCACCAATCCTAAGTCGCTCCTCTATAGTTCTAAACATGAACCACTAGAAAGACTCCTTCACTCAACACACATCAGGTATGTAGAAAATTTTCAGAATTTACTTTCAGTTTGATATTGATGGAGAATAAATCATTGTGACTGCATTCCCATGTAACAGCTATGAGATGTCCCACTTTAGTTGTCTCAACAATCTAAACATTATGTAAAGACTAGAGGCCCGATGCACGAAGATTCATGCAAGAATAGGCCTTCCTTCCCCTGGCTGCTGGCACCGCCTTTGCTCCGGTCGGAGTTGCCTTTCCGCCTTCAATCCGGCCCAGAGCCGCCTTTCCACCTCTCGCCTTGTCGCGTCAATGTGCATATTCCCTCCTTATTGGCTGTGGGCGCTGCCACCTTTGTCGCAAAGTTATGGTTAATTTGCATATTCTGTCTTTATTAGATAGGACTAGAGGCCCGGTGCACGGGTGGGGTCACTAGGCCTGGCTGGTGATCAGGACCGATTAGGGCCTGCGGGCCGGGGGAAGGGACAGGGCACAGGGGGTTGGCCACTGGCCCCGAGGAGGCAGCCGGCTCTCAGCCCCCATGGGATAGGGGCCACGTCCACTGCCATCCACCCCCAGCTCCCTGTCCCAGCCCGGGCCCCGGGGAGAAGGCAACGGGTCACTGGGCAGGGTGTGGAAGGAACGGATGCTGGTGCCCCGCCACCGCATGGTTCCCCGCCTCCCCAACTCCTCCTTCCTTCGCCACCTCACCACCACCACAGGAGGTGGGTGGTGAGCCAATCGGGGCCTGCCAGCTGGGGGGAGGGACGGGGCGTGGGAGCTTGGCCGCCGGCCCCAAGGAGGGAGCAGGCCCTCGGCCCCTCTGGGAAAGGGGCTGCGTCCACCACCACCCACCCCCGGTTCCCCGTCCCAGCCTGGGGCCCAAAGGCCCCAGTGGGGTTGGGAGAGGAGGCGATGGTCACCAGGCCAGGCATAAGGAACGGACACCGGACGCCAATGCTGCCCTGGCTGCAGGAGGTTGGCTGTGGGAGCGCACTGACCACCAGGGGGCAGCTCCTGTGTTGAGCATCTGCCCCCTGGTGGTCAGTGCACGTCATAGTGACTGGTCGACTGGTCATTCCAGTCCTAATGGTTGCTTAGGCTTTTATATATATACTAGAGGCCTGGTGCACAAAATTCGTGCACTCGAAGGGGTCCCCCAGCCTGGCCTGTGCCCTGTCACAGTGCGGGAGCCCCACGATCAGTCACCCCAAAGAGGTAGGCCCCACCCACCCATCCGGGGCTCCTTGATGGATTGCCCCAAAGAGGTAGGCCAGAGCCAGGGGTTCTGCCTCCGTGCTGTGCGGAGCCAGGAGGCAGGACCCTCAGGCAGGCCTCGCCGTGTAGAGCCGGGAGGAGGTGGGACTCCCAGGCAGGCTTCGTGCCACACATGCAGCGTCAAGCCCAGCCCCGCCTGCCTGTGCATGCCCACTTTGCATGCAGCCATCTTGTGATGGCATGAGGGCATCACGGCGTGACAACTACTTAGGCTTTTATTAATAAGGATACTAGAGGCCCAGTGCACAAAAATTCATGCACTGGAGGGGAGGGGTCCTTCAGCCCAGCCTGCCCCCTCTCACAGTCCGGGAGCCCTCAGGGGATGTCCTATTGACAGCTTAGGCCCGCTTCCCCCGGGGAGCGGGCCTAAGCCACAGTCTGGCCTCCCTCTGGGGGAGGTGACCAGGCTGATCAGGGAAGGCGCTGCCCCCATCACCCTGCTGCTGCTGCCACTGTGGCGGCTGCGAGGCCTGAGCCCCGAGCCTCGCAACTGCCAGGGCACATGGCTGCCTGAGCCCACGGCCACGGCTGCCATGAGCCCCAGGCCTTGCAGCCACTGTGGCTTTGTCCAGATGAATGTCTGAATGGACATCCGGAAGACATCCGCCCTAATTAGCATATTACCCTTTTATTAGTATAGATAGACAAATTGGTTACTGTTTCATTCCAATTCAGTTAAAAATATATTTTAGCCCTGGCCGGTGTGGCTCAGTTGGTTGGAGTGTTGTCCCGTATACCAAAAGGTTGCAAGTTCTATTTTTGTTCAGGGCACATGCCCAGGTTGCAAGTTAGATCCCCAGTCTGGGTGTGTTTGGGAGGCAACCTATCGATGTTTTTTTTTCTCTTTCTCTCCCTCCCTTCCTCTTTCTAAAAATCTCTCTCTCTCTCTCTCTCTCTCTCTCTCCCTCCCCCCCCCCCCCCCCCGAGGGGATCAAATCGGGAAGGCACAGGCAGGGGAAAAGAACCCAGACAGAGTTTAGTCCTGCCCAGGTCACATAAAGCTTCCAAGTCAGCACCCTCTCCACTCTTCTTCAAGTTCACAACCATTGACCTGAACACTTTCTATCAAGTTCCTAGAAGGTGGTAATCCCTCACCAACTGTGGTTTTAAGAGGGTTCCCTTTTAAAATATATATTTTATTGATTTTTTACAGAGAGGAAGGGAGAGGGATAGAGAGTTAGAAACATCGATGAGAGAGAAACATCGATCAGCTGCCTCCTGCACACTCCCTACTGGGGATGTGCCCGCAACCAAGGCACATGCCCTTGACCAGAATCGAACCTGGGACCTTTCAGTCCGCAGGCTGACGCTCTGTCCACTGAGCCAAACCGGTTAGGGCAAAGAGGGTTCCCTTTTAGATGTATGCCTTTATACAGCTTTCTTGAAAAGGCACTTACATGCCATATAACTCACCCACAGCAGGCATACTGTTTGATGCATGAATTTCCACAGCAGCTCAACCACCGACACAAACCGTTTTCAAGCTTCCATCACGCTGTTTGCCCATATGCAGTCAACCCCACCCAGCCCCAGGCAACCACAGGTCTGCTTTCTGTCTCTGTAATTTTGTCTTTTCTAGAAATCTCCACATTCTTAAAAAAAAAAAAAAAAAGGTAAAAAAAAAAACCCACCAAGAAGAATGCTGCTGTCCTCAGGCCTGGAAAGGGGAAGACTACTGAGGGCAAAAAAGATGTCTCTGTGAAGGGCCTAGAGTGTGGGGCCCGGTCCCTCCTGCTTCAACTCCCAGATGAACAAACTCAGAGTCAGAGAGGCCTGGGGTGTGGTTCAGTCTTTTCAACCCATGCCTGCATCCCAGACGCTAATGACAGTGGCAGCAGCGGTGGTACTACTCAGAGCCCAGCCTGACCACGCCACCCCCTCACCCCCCAGCGGACACACACATACACACACACGAGGCACCTGCTCTGAGCCTACAACACGGCTGGGGGCAGGCCCCCAGTGGACACACACACACACACACACACACACACACAGGGCACCTGCTCTGAGCATCTGCGGCTGGGGAGCGGGCCTATGCCATCAGTAGGACATCCCCTGAGGGCTCCCGGACTGTGAGAGGGGGCAGGCTGGGCTGAGGGACCCCCACCCTCCAGTGCACAAATTTTGTGCACCGGGCCTGTAAAATATATATATATATATATATATATATATATATCCTGAGTGGCCAGATTATTATGACCGGCCAGATTATTATGACCACCCCATCAGTACAATGAAGTGAATTAGTTATGCAAATAATAATAAGAAGAAAACCTTGAGAGTATTTGCTTAGGAAGTTTTCGATATTCAGTCAGTATTTTTGGAAGTGTCAATGAAGTACTGATGGGGTGGTCATAATAATCTGGATACACACACACACACACACACACACACATACATATATGTGTATATATAATATATATTTACTAGTATGTTGCTGAAAGTTTAAAAACTATCCAGAAACCCATAATCCTACCATTATTACTTTTTAAAATTTTATCTGCATGTTATTATATTGTTATAATTATAATATACATATTCTAGGGTTATTATAATTATAATATACATATTCTAGGGTTATTCTAGGATATTCATTTGTATACTACTTAAAACAGTTATATTTTATATCAAAATTTTTTTTCATTTTGCTACATAGCCTTCCAAAAAAGAAAAAGCTATATAAACCTTATGGGGTTAAATATTCCGTTGCCATGTGAATGTGACTGTAAATTAAAGAGACTTATGAAACCTTTCTCAAACATAAAGGCACTCTTTTAAATATATGTACTTTATTTTTAAGCGTATTTTTATTGATTTCAGAGAGGAAGGGAGGGGGAGAGAGATAGAGACATCCATGATGAGAGAGAATCATTGATTGGCTACCTCCTGCATGCCCCCTACTGAGGATTGAGCCCACATCCTGGGCATGTGCCCTTGATTGGAATCAATTCCTGGACCCCTCAGTCTGCAGGCTGTTGTTCTATCCACTGAGCCAAACCAGCTAAGGTAATATATGTACTTTATGCTCTTTTAAATTTTATTTTGAAAAGTAATACAACAACCACCTTTGAAAATAGGGTGTGGGATTATATGTGTATCCCCACCCCTCACCAATAGAACTATTATTAATGATTTTGAGTTTCCCTTAGTAGGCATTCTTTTTTAGGCATCTTTTTACATAGTTGTAATAATAGGGCACAATCTATTCCTATTTAAAAAATGTATTGGGCTGACATCTATATATATAAAAGCCTAGTGACCTTTACAACTGGTCGCTATGATGCACACTGACCACCAGGGGGCAAACGCTTAATGCAGAAGCTGCCCCCTGGTGGTCAGTGCTCTCCCACAGCCAACCTCCCGTGGCTGTCCAGCGTCCCGTGGTCCCTGCTCCTGGTTGGCTGGCCCCGATCAGCCCCAATGGGGACTAGGTGAGACGGCCCCCATGGCCCTGATCGCCGGCCAGGCCGAGGGACCCCACCCGTGTTTTCCATAGTGGCTTTGCCACTTCACATTCCCACCACCAGTGAATAAGGTACCCAATTACTTTTTAAAACGGGTACTAATTTATATGTTATTAGATATTGTACTTTTGAAAAGATTTACTACTTAATCTGGAAAAAATGGTATCAAGCTGTTTTAAGATATTTTTTATCACTAGTTAAGTAAAACATACATTTCTCAGGTTTTTGTTTTTTTTTAATAGGAGCTGGATATCAAATTTAGGCATTATATTCTCTGGGGCCTGGTAACCTTAGCCTTATCTGTAACATTGCTTGTTTAGTGTAGATAGAAGAACCAAATGAGTGGGTGGGAACCAAAAAAGGAGAGGATAGGCTTGACATTAGATGAACAAATGTCCAATTTACATTCTCTTTCTATGAGAAAAACCAGGACTTTAGGAGTTTCTTCAGAAAGAACTTTGGGTCTACTCCAAAATATACTCCAGAAACTACTCAAGAATAGTTTTTAATTTCTCACCAGTTCAGGTTTGCTGAATTATGTAACTCCAAAAGCCACCATTCAGAAAGAACCAAATTATATGAATAGTGGTCCCTACAATAGTACCATGTCATGATTCTGCCTATACTTTTATCTTTTCAGGTTTTAATAGGTTATTCTCCTTTATAAAAACAGTGACAAATACCTAAAACCTGTTTATATATGCTTTCATTTCAGAGTCTTGGCCTTTTCCTCATCCTCCATTACTTCTGTCACTGTTAAGATCGATGGAGTTCATTTAGGGGAAGCTACTCATTTGTCTGGTCCTATTTTCACACTGAAGTGGAACCCAAGGAACTACATTAATAGTACACATAATATAGAAGTAATTGTCCAGGTAAGTTAGTAATTTTCAATTCGCTATATAAATGTGATTAGACTGTAACCACACTGAACTCCGATTTGGCGGGGGGGAAGGGGGGTTTTGCAGTCAGTTGGTAAAGATGAAACTAAGTTTAATAAAAATTTGGATGCATTGGATTTGTTATGTTCTGAAAATGTGCACTCAGGAGTAATTCTACTTTTAGACTAAAAACTGAGTAGAGGAGAAGAGGAGTGTGCAACTACTGGCCACAGTCCCCCCTTTTTCTAACTTCAGGGAATCATTCTTTTGTTTTTTTTCAACTGTGGCCCCAGTGTCTTTTAATAATGGGAGAAAAATTCACCAATATACCAAAAGATAATAGAGTAAGTCAGAAAACATGTATTTATGTATCCATGCCTTTGATTGCTATCTCCAAATACAGGAAAATTGTGTCATTATTTTGAAAGCTCTAGGACAGCAAATTTTCAAGGCAATAAAGGATTTTTTTTTATTTGGGGGTATGCATTCATAGCATGTGCAGTAATTGTCTTCCTGGCATTGCTCTGATTTAACCTGGCAAGCATTTAATTCACTAGCACCTGCCAGAGTAGACAGTGATCATTGTTACCAAAATAGAGCTGTTTCATCAACCTTATGAAACTCTTTAAGGGATAGATCAGGGGTCCTCAAACTTTTTAAACAGGGGGCCAGTTCACTGTCCTTCAGACCGTTGGAGGGCCGGACTATAGTTTAAAAAAAAACTATGAACAAATTCCTATGCACACTGCACATATCTTATTTTGAAGTAAAAAAAACAAAACGGGAACAAATACAATATTTGTATTTGCATGTGGCCCGCGGGCCGTAGTTTGAGGACCCCTGGGATAGATTGTGCTCAGAAATTATTTTCTAAAAAAAATCCATCAATATCTATAACTTTATGGTTTGATGACAGTTTTTAACTGTTAAATCTTTTAATATTAACTTGGTTTGAAACATGAAGTAATCCTTCAGAAAACACATGAAATTATTTTCATTACTTTTTTTTGGTCACAGAGAAGGATTTTGAGCAGGAAGGAGCTGTTTATTGAGCCCTGATGCCAGGCACTTAAATTTTTTACTTTATCCATATCATAATCCTGTATGCTGGGTAGCTTTATCCCCGATTCATAGATAAGGAACAAGAGAAGGCACTTTACAATGTCACTGTCTTTGAAGTGTTCTGCTTAGGAGGAAAAAGGAGCACAGGGAGGATGTGGAAGGCGGGATGGCTGGGGATGAACTCTTAATGGCTTTCATATTAGGAGTTGGTCATTTAAAAAAGGCTTGAAGGTATGAGTGCAACTAGAATATTCCCTGTGTCATGGGGAAGAAGTAGGAGCAACCATAGGAGATCTGCTCACTGTAGGAATGGGGAACTCTCAAATCCTTGGATTGCTCCAGAATCTCAGCTTCTGTAGATTTATGAGAAAGAAACCTTATTCATATTTCTTGAAATATTTCTGGTTATCTGTCTGAATCCTTAGTAAAAATGTGAAATCACTATACTTTTTATATCTTTAACATTTCTTGCAACATTCTCTAGGTATAATTTACATATAAAACATAAAGAATACAATTTGGTAAGTTTTGACATACATACACATCCTTGAAACCATTACTACAATCAATATGATACATCACCCTCAAAAGTGTTCTTGTGCCCTTTTGTAACTACCTCTTTTCCGCTCTCATTTCCAGGCAACCAGTGATCTGTTTTCTGTCTATGTGTTATAACTTAAAACAGGGGGCCTGGTCCCCTCATTCATCAATGGGAACATTATGTCCTTTTTAAAAATATAAATATATTTTTATTGACTTCAGACAGGAAGGAAGAGGGAAAGACAGATAGAAACATTAATGAATCACTGATCGTCTGCTTCCTGCATGCCACCATTGGGGATTGAGCCCACAACTGGGGCATGTGCCCTGACCAGGAACCAAACCTTGACCTCCAAGTTCTTAGGTCAACACTCAACCACTGAGCCACACTGGCTTGGTGAACATTATGTCCTTTCAAATACGTCATGCTATATAGATAAGTCTGAGAGAAAAATCTGTGAGAATCTGGCCGGTGTGGCTCAGTTGAGTGTCGTCCTGTGCACTGAAGCTTTGCCAGTTTGATTCCTGGTCAGGGCATGTGCCCAGGTTGTGGGTTTGGTCCCCAGTTGGGGTGCATAAAGAAGGCAAACTGATTGATATTTCTCTCTCACATCGATGTTTCCCTCTCTTCTTTCTCTCCTCTCCCTTTCTCTTTAAAAGTAATAAAAACAATTTTTAATAAGAGATCACATCAATTTATTATATTGTATTTTACCTACTTACTATATTCATTAAATATAGGTTCCAGGCAGCCTACCAGCAAACATTCTCAGATCAATTCTCAGTGTGGTTCCTGGATTAGTAGCATCAACACCACCTGGGAAATTGTAAGAAATGCTAACTCTCAGTTTCCTTCTCAAACCTATGAACCAGAAACGAGATGGGAGCCGGCAATCTTAACAGTCAATCCCTCCAGGTGATCCCGATGTGCATTAAAGGTTGAGGACAGTATTTTAGACTGTTGTATCTACCTTGCCAATTTAAAGACTAGAAATTTCTGTATCTCAATTAAAGAAAATCTCTGCTTTAAAACAAGAACTTATCACTGAAAGTAAGAATATTTGGAGTATAGTTTGATAAATGCCAGCAAAGCTTCTTTTCACTATTTAAAAACTTTTGTATGAGCATTATGCTGAGCGATATAAGCCAGTCAGAGAAGGATAAATATTACATGATCTCACTCATTTGTGGAATATAATGGACAACATAAACAGAAGAACAAAAACAGATCCAGAGACAGAGAAGCATCGATCAGACCGTCAAACCTCAGAGGGAAGGTAGGGGAGGGTGTGGGTAAGGGAGAGAGATCAACCAAAGGACTTGTATGCATGAATATAATAAGCGTAACCAATGGACACAGGCAACAGAGGGGTGAAGGCATGAGTGGGGGGGGGGGGGTAAGGGGACAATGAGGGGATAAAGGCACATATATAATAATACCTTAATAAAAGGAAAAAAAATAAAAATTTTTGTATGATGGCTAATTTAAAAAATATATGAAAGAGTTAATACTATAATGAATTCCCATGTATCCATCAGCCAATTAAATAGTTATCAACTCATGACCAGTCTTTTTTCATCTATATCCCATCCACGTCTCTCCTTCCTGCACCATGATGTCATTTTATATGTAAATATGTCAGTATGATTTACTAAAAGATGAGGACTATTTTTTAATGTAACCATTAAAAAAAAGTAACCATAATACCATATTATACCTGAAAAATTAACAGTAATTTCTTAATATCAAACCATCCAGCTAGTGTTCAGTTTTCCCAATTTGTCATATGTTTCTCTCTATACATTGCATTTAGTTGATTCAAATCAGAATCCAAACAAGGCTCAAATATTGCATTTAGCTGATTTGACTCTTCTGTCTCTCACCCCTCCTGTTTTTTCCTTTGCAATATATTTTCTTTGGAAACTGGGTCTTTTATCCTGTAGAATTTCCTGTGTTCTAGATTTTTTGCTTTTTGATTTGAGTCTTTTTTTTTTTTAGCAAGAATACTTCATTTGGTGTTTTATTCTTTCACCAGAAGACTATAATATCTGGTCATCTCTTTGTTAGTAAGGTTAAGATTGATCAGTGTATTCAGGTATTGTTAACCTTATCTAATGATGTGCTGATAAATATTTAACAACCAACTTGGAGGATGTTTGGAGTGGGAGCTGCTTCATAGCATTTCTCTGATTTATACCAGTTTCCATGATATAAATATTCCTACCAACACAACATCAATTGGCTTGCAAAATTCCTGAAAATTTAACAACTGGTTCTGTGAGTCAGTCAAGCCAGCTCCAGCAAACTGCTGGCTTATCCCTCCATTCATTGGGAAGTATCCAATCAGCTTTTCATTGAAGGATTTCCAGCAGCTATTGATTATCTTTGCCTAGATCCATTATTTCATTAGATTTATAAAATGATGATATTCAAATTGCTACTCCTTATTATAGGAGTATTAGTTAGAATAGGTCTATAAAGAAAACATTTCTCTTATCTATTTGGTACCCAGATACAGAGTTCATACAAGAAAGACAGGATAAATGCTTTCTTTTTTTTTTTTAATTCTTTATTGTTCAAAGTATTACATGTCTCCTTTTTCCCCCATTGACCTCTCCCCGGCCACCCACACCCACATCAAATGCCCTCACCCCCCTATTGTCTGTGTCCATTGGTCATGCTCATATGCAAGGATACAAGGCCTTTGGTTGATCTCTTACCGCCCCCCCCCCCCCCAACCTCCTTTGCCTTCCCTCTGAGGTTTGACGGTCTGTTTGATGTTTTTCTGTCTCTGAATCTATTTTTGTGCATCAGTTTATGTTGTTCATTATATTCCACAAATGAGGGAGATCTTATCTTTCTCCAACTGGCTTATTTTGCTTAGTGTAGTGTTCTTCAGTCCATCCATGCTGTTGCAAATGGTAAGAATTCTTTCCTTTTTACAGCAGCTTAGTATTCCATTGTGTAGATGTACCACAGTTTTCTAATCCATTCATCTGCTGATGGGCACTTAGGCTGTTTCCAAATCTTAGCTATTGTAATATAGGGGTGCATATATCCTTTCTGATTAGTGTTTCTGATTTCTTGGGATATATTCCTAGAAGTGGTATTACTGGGTCAAATGGGAGTTCCATTTTTAATTTTTTGAGGAAACTCCATAATGTTTTCCACAGAGGCTGCACCAGTCTGCATTCCCACCAGCAGTGTACTTTTCTCCACATCCTCTCCAGCACTTGTCGTTTGTTGATTTGTTGATGATAGCCATTCTGACAGGTGTGAGATGGTACCTAATTGTTGTTTTGATTTGCATCTCTCGGATGATTAGTGATTTTGAACATATTTTCCTATGTCTCTTGGCCTTCTGTATGTCCACTTCCGAAAAGTGTCTATTTAGGTCCTTTGCCCGTTTTTTATTGGATTGCTTATCTTTCTTTTGTTAAGTTGTATGAGTTCCCTATAAATGTAGATTAAACCTTTATCAGATGTAACATTGGCAAATATGTTCTCCCATGCAATGGTCTTTCTTGTTGTTTTGTTGATGGTTTCTTTTGCTGTGCAGAAGCTTTTTATTTTGATGTAGTTCAATTTGTTTATTTTCTCTTTAGTTTCCATTGTCCTAGGAGATATATCTGCAGGATAAATTCTTAATTCTTCCCCCACCTCCCTTTTCTAAATCAGTGTTCAGAATAATGAGTTGTTCTTTAGCATCTGCCAAAGATAATGATATGAGTCTTCCAGTTTTAGAATCATTATGAATGCAACATTTTAAAATTCATATGTAGCATGTTTTAATCCATTGCATTTATTCTTTTTGATGCTCAAATTGTTCCATCTTTGGCTAGTGGGAACATCTCCAAATTGGTCACTAAGTCCTTTGATACAATCCTAATAGTCTTTGTTAGTTTTTGTTTTTTGTTTTGCTTTCCCATATGACAAGATAGTCCAAGCCCTTCTTATGCATTTCTTACTCAAGAACTGGAATCAGCCATTTTTCTAAAGAGCACTGGTTCTTTATAGTGAAAAATGATACTTTGAGACCACAATTGGCACTAGCCCAGCTAGTTCACAGCTATTGGGTTTGTTGTTATTTCTAGGCCTTTTCAGTGAACATAGGGAAATATAGATTTTTTTTTAAAAAAGAAAATATATTGTGAGAACATGGTGACATTTCCAATTTAAATCTAGAATTACAAGGTTCTAAAGATATTTCCAATTTAAATCTAGAATTACAAGGTTTTATGTAAAAGTGCTTGTAGGAAGAATAAAAAATAAATGAAAAAGAAAAGTAGCATGATAGTTTCTTCTCTGCTCTGCTTCTAACTAGGATTCTGCTGGAAGAAGTAAGAGTGTTCACCACATATTTTCTCTTCAAGAGGATAATCAGCTCAGATTTGACCCTCTAGTATCTTTTATTCTTCTTACAGATCACTGCATGGTGGTGAGTAAATTCAACCTAATGATGTGTGTGTTTCTACTGGATTTGGTAGGTCCAAAATCATAAATAATCATGTGATGAGAAAGCTGAACCTTATAAAAAAGAAAAGTTTAGTTATTCATCTAGAAGAATAAAATGTTTTTAAGTTGAAAGGCATAGACAAGTAATACCTGTTTTGGGATCTGTCTCTAACCAATGCCATTAAACCAGGATAACTAAAGGAATTATAGGGACTGTGTGTCCTACACAACAAACAATATGTGCTAAATGTAGAAGACTTGGAAATTTTAGAAATAAAGTGAAACCATTCCAACATCATTCTTTGATCACACTACCCATTTTAACCATTGTATTTGTCATTATGATACTCTGTTTTCTCTCATATACATTTGTATATGAGTTTTTAGTATAAAATAGTAAGTAAACTTTTAGTTCTCTTTTGCTCTCTGATTTTTCCCATGGAGGAATTTGTTTTACTAGTATCTTATATCAATTTATATTATTTAATAACATGATGTTATTGACTGCATTATATTGTCATAGATACACCTTAAGCATTTTTTTTTTAAATGTTTGAGACCAAGCATCCCTGTCTTACTACAGAAATGAGTCAGACAGAGATTGTAGGAAACACTTACTCTCAGCAGGGGTAAGCATTTCCCTATTGCTGGGTGTTTCCAATTTTTTCCTCTACTATATAAATACTGCTTGTATCTAAGGTTTTTTTTTTTTGTTTTTTTTAAAATATATTTTATTGATTTTTTACAGAGAGGAAGGGAGAGAGATAGAGAGTTAGAAACATCGATGAGAGAGAAACATCGATCAGCTGCCTCCTGCACATCTCCCACTGGGGATGTGCCCGCAACCCAAGTACATGCCCTTGACCGGAATCGAACCTGGGACCTTTCAGTCCGCAGGCCGACGCTCTATCCACTGAGCCAAACCGGTTTCGGCAGTATCTAAGTTTTTGCATATAGTAGTTTTGGGGATAAATTCCTAGAAGTGAATTGCTAGGTGAAAGAGTTGACACATTATTCTATATAACTTTACTTATTATATAATTACATAAATTACTTATTATTTATTATATTCATTGTTTTTTTGTTTTTGTTTTTTGTCTATCCTCCCTTAGTAAAACATAAGCCCTATGAAGGCAGGGATCTTTATCTGGTATGCCTAACACCGAGTAGGCCCTCAGTAAAGATTTCTTGAGCAAATAAATGAGTATATATATTTTCTTAGTTTTTAATATACACTGTCAAATAGTGTTCCAGAGAAGCTGTGGCAATTTATACTCTATTTCCCTCAGATCTCATCTATCCTGGGTATTAACATAAAATCTTCAAAAGATATACACTACAATGTTAAGAAGAAAATTTAAACCTCCTTTAATTTCACCTCCTCACACTTAAACTGTGAATTGATTATTATTTTAATTGGCTTTTATTACTTGTGTGATTGTGTTGTGTAAAACTATGACTAATGGGTATTTGTATCTAATTTTTACAAAAATTTTGTGTCATTTTTCTTTTGGGGATTTTTAATAACTACTTAGATCAGGCTTTGAAAACGTTGATGTTCTATGAATTATCTGGGAATATTAATAAAAGGCATATTCTAATCAGTAGGGCTGAGGTGGGGCCTGAGGTTCTGCATTCCTAACAAGCTCAAGATGATTCCAAAGATGACCTTTGAGAAACAAGGATCTAAATTACATTTCTTTACTGTTAGTTAATCACCAAGTGAATGACTTCTTGATGGAGAAAGCAAAAAGAAAGTGCAGTCTCTGTTCACTCAGCTGCAGTGTACTGTACACTGGTTTTTTTTATTATACAATTTTTAAAATTGATTTCAAAGAGGAAGGGAGAGGGAGAGAGAGATAGAAACATCAATGATAAGAGAAAACCATTGATTGGCTGCCTCTTGTATGACCCCTACTGGGGATAGAGCCCGCAACCTGGACATGTGCCCTTGACCAGAATCGAACCTGGGACCCTTCAGTCTGCAGGCCGACACTCTATCCACTGAGCCAAACTGGCTAGGGCAATTCTTATACAATTTTAAATAAAACAAAACAAAGTATGCTTCTCCTATAACAATGAAAATGGACTATTTTAATGTGATCATTTTTTATATCTGTATAAAATTACTTGGTTTCAACATGGTGTAAGTATCCAAATTCTGAAAGAGTAATGCTGAGGCAGCTTATAATTTTTTTTTTTGATCAGATATTTGATTTTCTTTGGCTACATATTTTTCTTACATAGTCATTCCTGCTAATGATGTCATTTTCATTTTTGTTAATGAGGCCATTTTAAAAATCTTCACCAGAGCTGTGCCCATGTATCTGTTTCACAGTAACACCTACTTCTCTGCAGGCCCGGGTCCTGTTTGTGCTGATTGTGCTGATCCAGCTCTTCGTTCTCATTATTTACAGGCATCAAAGATATCTAGAGCTTAAAGGTCAGTCATGGTTTCTTTCGTTCTTAGAAGACTTTATTTTAAAGTAGTACGTAATGTCCTCACTATTGCCAAATGATAAATATGAGTATAAATATAAATTGTCTTTGCCTGAGCTCTGTGAGGTATACCCTTTCAACTACCACACATTTTCCACAGTACTCTAGCTTAAAAAAAAAATCCAACAAAAACCAAAACCTTTAATCACTTGCTGCTACATGAGGCTCAACCAGAATGGGGGGGAAAAATTACAATATAGCTCAAAGTTGCCAAACATCTCTACTAGACATTGAAGTGTTACCAAACTAGCCATATTTTCGCCCAGTTACCTAGATTATTCACTGTTCATACCATGCACATTTCTGCTTCTGCATTTTTGCCCAGGTCATTATTTCTAATTTAAATTGTTTTCCTAAACTTGTCTAATCTTAGCCTCCTTTAGGGCTCATCTCAAAACCACTTTTTCCATACCATTTTCTCCAACCATTTCAGGTCATAATGAGCTCTTGTTTCTCTAAGTCCCTATAGTCCTTCCTGACGATTAATTGATACATAATTAGCCAATCACTTGGCTTTACATAACCACTTCAAATGTATATACATTTTCTCCTCAGCCAAACTCTAAGTTCCTCAATGCAGGAGCCTTTGTTTTCTACTTCTTGTTTGTTTTCCACAGCACCCAGCGCTGAGTTGGTGCATAATAGACAGTAAATACTTGTCAAATTAAACTTTCCTTATCTCTTCTTGGCTTGGGTGAAATTGCTGAGGTCAGGGACTGATTATGGGGGAGGGGAGAACTGTAGTAATGACTAAACAGTAACATGGTTAGCTGAATAGGTAGTGCACTACTGAATGTTTTCCTGCATATATATATATATATATATAGAGAGAGAGAGAGAGAGAGAGAGAGAGAGAGAGAAACTTCTATGAAAAAGTTCCAGAAACATTATTGCCCACATATATTTTGCACATAATGTACATAAGTAAATAGTTGAGGAAGGACCCCAATCTCATTATGTGGGAATACCAATATCTTTGTGTAGTTATGTAAAATTTACAACATATTTTACCTGCATTATCTCACTTAATTCTTACAATCCTGAGAGGTAGGAATTATTGTCCCCATTTTAAACATTAGAAAACCAAGGATTCGAGAGGTTATATAGATTGTCCAAAATGTCATAGCTAGCAAGAGACAGAGGAGAGACTTAAAACCCATGTCTCCCAATCCCAGGTCAGTTTTTTTATTTTTAATTCTCACCCAAGGACATTGTTCCATTGATTCTTAGGGAGAGTGGAAGAGAGAGGGAAAGACAGAGAGGAATGTTGATGTGAGAGAAACACATAGATTGGTTACCTCCTGCACACACCTAACTAGGGGAGGAGCCTGCACCAGAGGTATGTGCTCTTGACCGGAATTGAATTCGGAACCCTTCGGTTCGCAGGCCGATGCTCTATCCACAGAGCCAAACTGGCTAGGGCCCCAGGTCAGTTCTTTTCTTTAAACAACACTTCTCAACTTTGACTACACTTTAGAATTCCATGGGGAACTTAAAATCTCACTGTCTACAGAGTACCAATTACTACATCACAATCTCTGTAGAGATAGGACCTAAACATCAGTAGCTTTTGAAGCTCTCTGGTTTCAATATGCAGTTAAGGCTGAGAAGCATGGGTAAAGCAATACAGTGGGGCCTTGACTTACGAGTTTAATTCGTTCCGTGACGGAGCTCGTAACTCAAATTACTCGTATGTCAAATCTTAAAGTGAACGAGTGAGACACGTGATGCTGGGCTGATGTTGTGGCGTTCACTGTGACGTTCGCTGTGCCAACTAGCGGTGGGGTATCTGAAGCTGGCCCGTAACCCGAATTTTAGCTCGCAACTCAAAGCAAAAAATCGGCCGAGAGACGGCTCGTATCTCGAAAAACTCGTTAGTCGGGACACTCGTAAGTCAAGGCCCCACTGTATTTCTTAGGCTACTTAGAATCACCTGGATTGCTGCCTAAGCTCCCCCTCTCCCCAAGGTCAATTAAATCAGAATCTCTGGAGGGTGAGACCTGGGCCTGAGTATTTTCTAAAAGTTCCCCCAGGTTATTCTAATGTGCAGCCAAAGGAGAGAATCATTGCTTGAAGTCTGAAGTATAGCTGCCTCTAAGGTTAAAGGATTATTTATTTACTAGAGGCCCGTTGCACGAAGAGATTTGTGCAATAGGCCTTCCTTCCCCTGGCTGCCGGCACCGGTTTTCCTCTGGCACCCGGGACCCAGGCCTTTGCTCCGGCCACAGTGGAGAAGGCAAGCCTCTTCAGTCGTCTTCAGTCTTCAGTCTTTGCTCGGGCCAGAGCCTTCAGTCTTCACCTGGGCCTGAGTATTTTCATTAACTGCCTCTTTGTTGGGTGAATTTGTATAGTCATCCTGATTCATTGCTTGAAGTCTAAAGTGGAGTGACACCAATTTGCATGTTTCTCTTTTATTAGTGTAGATAATAAATATCCACCGATAATTATTATTATAGGTGGATATGTATTAATACTTTGAGAAGTACCAGGCTAGGACAAGAAGGAAGCTGAGACAGGAATGAGTAGCAAGTGTGTAATACACAAAGGGAGAAAAGTTATACATTATCACGTTTTGTATGAAATTAACTGTCAGCAGGCTGAATGATGTTATATGCTAGCCTGTGAAGAAAGACATACTAATTAACTTACATCAGGCTGTCTTACCATTGGGATCAGTTTTCTAAATACTTTCCACCTCTAAGATTGCTCAGTGTGCACTGAGCTTCCTATCATAGTCTTCTGCTGCCTGATTTATGATCAGCCACATAATGAGTGGAATGGCTGGCTGGGGTTGAGGATCTGGGATACTTAGTCTGTGGCCACAGAATGGACCTTCTCTGGGTGAAGCCCTTAGACTTGGGCTTTTTGGTACTTTATTTTAAGAGATGCTCATTTGGAGAGCTTTATGGATCCCTTTCAGTTGGAGTAAGAGGATAGCTGGGAGTTAAGAGTTGTATCACATATGGGGAAGGAATATTTGAACAGGTACTCATACTTAAGATTAGACTGGAGAAATGTATTTCTTTGATATGCCTTTGATATATTTTGACATACCTTTTGGAAGTTTGTACATTTGGACACTAAATCCCCTAGAAAACAAAGACTTGAGTATAGATTTGTATTTCAAACACACATGAAGATAAACTAGTATCATCCTCTGGTAGGTCTTTCTTTTTTAAAAATCTTTATTTTTGAAAGTATTATATATGTCCCCCATTTTTCCCCAGTGACCCCTTGTAGCCCTCCCCTGGCAGGTATTTCTATATTGTTTTCAGTCATTTTAAAGTGTGTGTGCGCATGCACACTCCTCACAACTATACCATTGCTTTGAATTTCTCACCCTCTGCAATTCTAAGTGAATTGGCTCATCAGGATTCCCACCAACTTATAAATTTAAAGTGGTGTCATCTGTATAGTTACCATATAACAACAGATTTGCTGAATATATAGGATAGCCCATGAAAGTCTTCTAGAAAATGTTATAAAGAAATTAAACTTTGCGTATGTTCATTGGATTTTTCAAATTTATTCTCTTTAGGACCTCCAGGATTTATAAATTTGACCTCATTTTCCCTTCATGTCTTGAGCAAAATAAACATCTTCTACTATTTTGTCTTGTTCCTGACTTTATATACAGTGCTGGGTAAGTCAATTAGGAAACCTGAGATTGTGGAGCAATCAGTAGAGTCATTTAGGCTCTGTAGAGCATAACAAACGGCCCATGGTTCCTTCATAAGTCATTTCCTTGGATATGGTCTTGGGAAATAAAATTGTTTCTTAACATGTTTAAGGGACATTTAGTTTACTTAAGAGTGCTAAGGAAACCATTGCAGAATCTGTGTAGAAACTTAATAGGAGATAGTTCAACTTAATTGCCATCTCTTCAGAGCAGCCTTTTTTGACTACCTTCAAGTTTTATCCTCTATTTCATCATGCTTTTTATTTCCTTCATTACTTTATCAGAATTTATGATTATCTTCTGTGTTCATCATCTTTTCTCTTATTAGAATATCCATTGATGTCTTTTCTCTCTTGTTCACCTTTATGTCCACCACTAAGAACAATGCCTAGCATATAGTTCAGTGAATAATTTATTAATGTGTTGCTCCTAAAAAAGAAAAGAAACTGAGATGAGCAGTGAGTTTAGTTATATCCGAAACTCTTCTGTTATATTAATTATTATACCCAATACTTATAAAGTCACTTAACCACTTATGGAAGTAGAAAGCACTGAGTTGTGTGTTTTTTTAAGCTTCTTACTAATGTACCTTACTGACTAAAAATAAATTAGGCTATTTGTAGCTTAGTCTTTGTTTTACACTTTTATCCCACCAGAGAACACAAAGTAGTAAAATAAAAAATATGACACTTTACCATCCTATATAATAAAGAGCTAATATGCTAATTAGACCAAACGGCAGAACGACCATCCGGACAACCTTGCAGACGAAGCTGGGCTGCAAGGGCCGAGCCCCTTGCACGAATTTCGTGCATAGGGCCTCTAGTACTACTATATAACAAGCTATAGCAGATTCCCCTTTGGAAGTCAGTTTTCTTGTTTGTTGAAGCTGATTTGGACACATGTCTTACACTGGAAGACAAAGCAAGTGATTTGGTTCCTGGCTATGAAAGAAAACATGAAGAGGGCAGAAGTTGCTTCATTTTTAAAAGTTGAAACTTCAAGGGAAAACACTTTTTTAGATGAATATGTATCTAATGGAGTTTATTAATAATATGCCTGAGAAAAGTACCTATGACTTTTTAAAACCTGAAGTCTAGTCTTACCAGCAAATTATGGTATTGCATTTTAAGAAAGGGAGTCTGACAGTCCCTTAATCACTCTTTACATATAGTAGTTCCAGGCACCTGCATACTGAGAATGGGCAGTAAATAATAGTAGGGAGGAGGAGAGAAAAGTCATTCTGGTATTATAGGTGAAAAAATAAAAAAGCAAGTTAAATTCTGTTCATGTTCACCCTGCCTATATAGTTGATGTATAAAGTAATGACTATGGATCAGCAAGAAAAGGTAAAATATTAATAATCATTAACATTAGTAATAAAGAGAAGTACATTTTAGAAAGATGAAAGTGGTTGAAGTTGTATAGCTTAAATGAGTAAATCTCAGTCATCTAGAAGATTAACTTTTGAGGAATACCTCTTTGCTTCTTAAAGGAAATGTTAATGAATTGTATTGACGTAATTACTGCAACAGAATCTCCTAAGATTTGTGAATACACTCCTGTATATTTCTGGAATTACAAGCTACATATCTTGTCCAGTTATAGTATGTACTCAGACGATTTCATAATCCAGAGAAATATGGAGTAAAGGAGCAAATAGTTGGTTAGCTAGGATATCGGGTGCAGCATAGAGATTAGCAAAGAAAAAAAAGCTATGTAAATAAAATGCTTATAGATGACTAGCCTCATATTTCTTCGTTATTCCTGCAAATGCATCTTGTGATGTATGTAATGAGAGTCATAGTTATTTAATCTTCCCTCTCCACTGCTTCTTCAGGACCATGGTTCATTGGTGAAATTACTAAAGGCAAAATGGGTTGCTGCTTTTCCTTTGGGATCTTTGTTGATGGGCGTTTCCTACAAGGCAGTTTAACGTTTGTGGTTGGAATTCTCCAGGTAAGAAGTCAGAAAAGCAACTTAAGAACATCTTGACTTTGTCAGACTAATTGTGTAACACTTAAGAATTAAATTCAAAATCCCAAATTAGATACCATAGATCAGTGATGGCGAACCTATGACACGCGTGTCAGAGGTGACACGCGAACTCATTTTTTGGGTTGATTTTTCTTTGTTAAATGGCATTTAAATATATAAAATAAATATCAAAAATATAAATCTTTGTTTTACTCTGGTTGCAAATATCAAAAAATTTCTATATGTGACACGGCACCAGAGTTAAGTTAGGGTTTTTCAAAATGCTGACACGCCCAGCTCAAAAGGTTCGCCATCACTGCCATAGATCATGTTTCCTAACTTACTGGCAGGCAGTATTTAATAACTGGTATTTTGTTTGCCTTTTGAGTACTGCCTAAGCTCTTCCACCATTCTCATGTAAACATCTAAAATACATTTTTGGTAGACAGGGTTTATAAGAGGGGAAAGAGGTTTTGGTTTCTGTTGCTTGTTTCACCGTGCTTTTTATTGACAAAAAGAATGAAATAAGGGATTTATGGTAGAATAAATGATAGACTTCTGATTAAACCAAAATTGATTATGAAAATGAAGCAGGAAAATATTTCAGAAGGAGGAAAGGAAAATGACACATATAAGAAAAGTATTCAGTTAACCACTGGAAGCTGCACTGGGCAAAACTAGCCCTGGGTTTCCTAGTAATGTCTTATTAGTATACTTGCTTTGGAAACACTGATACATTTGATTTACACTTTGATCGAAATACCTTTAAAACAAACACACACGCAAACAAAACCCTGACCCATAGCAAATCTCTATAAATAGGTTTGAAAGATATTTACCTAACCATTTATTTTACTCACTTAAGGGGACTAATCGACCAAAATCTGGAGGTAATGATCTGGAGTTTTGGAAGAGATCCAAAAACATTGTTCAAAATGAGTTTGAACAATGTTCAAACAGGGCAGTAAACATGATCAGCAGGATTAGAGATAAACAAATAGGGAAGACCTCTGCAAACTGGCCATAGGCCCGAACGTTCTCTGTAAAGCTGCATTTCCTATGTGTATACGTCTGGGTCCAGTTCAGTTTTTTGTTATGTAAATGGAGGTTGTCTCTCAGGAGCACTCTTATACCAAGTAAAACCTGAACCTTACCAAAGGGTGGGTATATATTCATACTTGAATAGTCGTACATTAATGATGGATCTTAACTACATCTAGGCTCATGACTCCCAAATCTATATCTCTGATCTAGACCTCTTCTCTGCACTCTAAGTGCCTATATATCCAGCTGTCACTTCTCGTCTTCCCTTAGATATCTAACAAGCATCTCAATTTAAAAGTATACCTTTAATAGGACCTTTAATTTCTACCCCCAAATTTGTTCCTCTCTAGTTAATTTCAGTTTTACTAAATGGCTCCACAATTTACCCAGTTTCTTTAAGATATATCTCCAATCCTTCCCCTTCTCTCATATTCTATCTAGCAAGTAATACCTTGTTTGCTCTGTCTCCTATATATATCTTGAATCCACCACTTCTCTCCATCTCATTATTACCACCCTAATTTAAGTCAGGGCCATGCAAAATTATTACCTTAAAAATTAGCCTGCTATGTTTGGTCAAACATTTAACTCACCTCTAAGGCCTTGGCAGGGCCAGACCAAATGATTTCACAGGCCTTATACGACCTGCAGGCTGGACGTTCCCCACTTCTGCTTTAAGCAGAGCAGTGACATGATCGGGGTCCTGCTGATTGCCCAAATTTCCACCTGGCTCATCATGTTTTAGGCCATTGGCTTTAAATAGGCCAAGACCTCACCTACCTCTGGGCTTTTCATTTGATCCTTCTGCCAGGAATGCACTTCCTCCCATTGACTCATTCCTGTACTTCAGGCCTCAGAGAGTTCATCTGCCATTTACCCTCTTATTTTCTTTATAGAATTTCTCAAAATCTGTAATTAACTAATTTCCCTGTTAGAATGGGGGAGGTTCTCCCTGTTAGAATGCAAGCTCTATAATGCATCTTTTCTGACTGGCTTACCAGTATGTCCCAGGCCTAAAGTGTTGCACAGGGCTTGCCACATAATGGATGATGAATGAATGGTACAGCAGCTAAACCTGGATTCCAGTAATCATCATGGTACTTCAAATAAAAATACAGAGATTAAAAAAATATTGATACCCAAGTAACCCCCTCCCTCTGCCAAAAAAGCATGTGAGTGTGTGTATGCATACATATTCAATTCATTTCCTCCTTAAACATTATCGAGGTCTTCAAGATAAGTGAAATGATACTTGCCTTTAAAATGAATGAAAGGATACAGGCCCAAATATACAACTAACCATAAGTCAACTGTTGTGATATAAGCAAGTGTGATTGAAGCATAAAGAATCAGAGAGTTAACCCCCAAGAGGGAAAGCAGCATATTCTTAGGAGCCACCTAATGTATTGGTGAGCCCTGGCCCCAACTCCTCTGAGGGCTTGCTAGTAAACTAATGATGCTGTTCTCCTCTTTCCAGTTGGCATTTTTCAACATCCCCTTGATGGCTTACCTGTGTTGGAGCTTGCTGCAGCGGTGCTATGGTCACAACTTCAGGTCTCATCTCCGTCAAGGAAAATACTTGAAAATTATTCCTGTTTACCTTCTTGTGTCACTGCTGTACATCTGGCAGATTTATGCCTGCTACTTTCTTCAGAGGACATATGGCACTCTAGCTTTTTTCTTCTCCCCTTTGCGGACCTGGTTGACACTGTTGACACCTGTTCTCATTCATCGTGTATGGACACTGAACTCCAGGGAGCTTGTAACCTTTACAGTGCAGTTAAAAAGCCACCTGAGCTCCTGAAGGCCATGTCTCACCATCCACCTCTGTCGCCCAGGCCTCTGCCCCAGCAGCGGGTGGAAGGCCAATCCTGGTGGGCAAGCTTCAGGGAGCTGCTGCTCCTTGGCTGCCTAGGGGTTGGGGTGATTACCCACTACTGACTCCTGCAGAATGGACTTGCAGAGGAGTCTCTAAATGATGCTATGATTCCTTCCTTCCCCAAGAAGGCAAAGGGTTGATTTGCTTCTGTGAAGGGCAGAGGACGGGGGCTGGGTGTGTATGGGTGTATCTGAGGCCCAGTGTGTTTTTAGGGCTAACTCATGTAAAGTACCGAGCACAGTGTCTGGAACTCAGCAGTCAAGGGTGCCACTTTAGAGTCGGAGAACCGGTGTGAACTTGGACCTGACCCTGACTACCCTTGCACTATTAGCTCTCAGTCTGCTTTAACCGCAGGCTGGGCCTCTGCTGCTTCAATGTGGGGGAGGGGGAGTTTCAATCAATCAAATACAGTAAATGAATGACAATAGGAAATAACTCGTCCCAGCCGGTGTGGCCCAGCTGGTTATCCTGTGCACCAAGAAGTCCTGGGTGGAATTCCCAGTTGGGCACATGCCCCGGTTGCAGACTCCATCCCCAGTAGGGGGCATGCAGGAGGCAGCCAATGGATGTTTCTATCTGTCCCTCGCTCTTCCTCTCTCTCTCTCTAAAAAAAAAAAAAAAATCAATAAAAACATTTTTTAAAAATGTAAATAGTCTGGCCCGTATGGCTCAGTGGTTAAGCTTAGACGTAGACCTATGAACCAGGAGGTCACCGTGTGATTGCCGGTCGGTCAGGGCACAAGCCGGGGTTGCAGCCTGATCCCCAGTGCGGGGTGTGCAGGAGGCAGCCGATCAATGATTCTCATTATTAATGTTTTCCCCTCTCCCTTCCTCTCTGAAATACAAAATAAAAATAAAAAAAGGAAGTAGCTCCTCGGGGGCGGGCCAGGGGAAGCGTGGCCTGGTCTCTGGGGCGGGCGGGGCGGTTTGTTGCCGGAAAGGACCCGGGTCTGTGACGCCCGGAAGTGGAGCGGCCGCAGCGGTGCGGCCCGGGCCCCAGCAGCAGCCTCGGCGCCCCGTCTGCCGGCCCCAGGCCGTCTCCCGAGATGGCGAGCGCGGCGGCACCTGCAGCGCCCTCCCTGGCTCCGCCTCTGGAGCAGCTGCGGCATTTAGCCGGGGACCTGCGGCTACTGTTGCCCGGAGTGCGGGGTGAGCGGACGCCGTTGGGACGGGCTTGGGTCGGGAAGAAGCCCAGCTGTGGCGGGGACCGGGCGGCGGAGGCGGGGGGCGGGGGGCGGGGGGCCGGGCGGAGGGGGCGGGGGCCCCGGCGGCTCGGGTCACCTCTGCTC
>NW_005871157.1:2893579-2911214 GCF_000147115.1 Myotis lucifugus
GGGCAGTAAGGGTGGAGAGGGAGCGCGTTATCTCTAAAGTCCGTGCAGCAGCGGCAGCCTGATCCTGTGGGCACGGACATGGCGCCTGCCGCCCCGCTGTCGCCCCAGATGAGGCAGCCGAGAAGGTGTCCAGGGAAGCCACGGCTCTCACCGAAGTCTTCTCTCGACTCCCGCGGCCACCGCCGTCCGCACAGGTGGGCTTTGAGTTCCTGTGCTGCCTCCTGATTCCTTCGGCATCCTCTCTCCATCTTTCCACCTCTGAGCGCAGCCAGGGGATTTCTTCTTCTTACCTGTCAAACAGGACTGCAGTTCTCACCCCCCAGGATTGCTGTGAGGACCACATTGCCACGTGCAGGGCCTGGCCTGGAGGAGGCTGGTCTTCTAAGTAGTATTGGCTTAACCTAAAGTTCATTCTGGTTATTACCTTTCTGGTCATTTAAGCACTTGCTGTTTGTTTTCACATATCTGACCCCCATCTAGCAGATGAGTCAGCAGGCTCAGAGGCTAGGGTTAAGGTACATAAGCAGTGAGTTAGGATTTAAATTAGGATCTATCTGATGTCTAAGCTGTACCTTTTTTGTTACGCTACATCCCTTTTTATATTCAATTATTTTTATATTAATCAGTAACAATGTATACAGTATAAAATTTAAAAAATATCAAAGTTAAGTGTGCTACAAAGTTTATTTCTCCGTTCCCCAGTTCTTTTTGAATTATTCATAAGTATTCTATGCATATGCACATTTATGTATATATGCCTGCTTCTTTTTACACAAATGACAGAATGCCATGAACACTTTTCTGGATCTTTTTAAAAAAAATTAACACCCTGACCGGTTTGGCTCAGTGGGCAGAGCGTCGGCCTGCAGACTCAAGGGTCCCAGGTTTGATTCTGGTCAAGGACATGTACCTTGGTTGGGGGCACATCCCCAGTGGGGAGTGTGCAGGAGGCAGTTGATCGATGTAACTCTCTCTCCCTCTCTCTTCCTCTCTGTAAAAAATCAATAAAAATATTTAAAAAATGTTAAAAAAATTAACAATATAGTTTGCAAATTGATTCTCAGCAGCACATATAAAGTTGCTCATTTCTTTGTAATGGCTGCAGGGTATTCAGTAGAGAGCATATAACCATAATTCAGGTAACCAGTACTCTATGTAGACATTTAAGCTGTTTCCAATTTGTAGCTATTATAAACAGTGCTGTAAATTGCCTAATACATTCTTGGTATATGTGTGTATATTGGTAAAAAAAAACAAAAAACCACACACATATGCAACAACAACAAAAACAATTCCAGGAAGTGGAATTGCTAGAACAAAGACTTTATGCATTTAATAACCCCTTTATTATAAAACTAATGAAAATAAACATGTCAACTGTGACCAGGTGTGCTCTATGCCCAGTTTTTCTAGAGCTAGGTATACTGAATTTGGGATAAATTTATTTAAAAATGGCATACTCGTTGCCTTATTTGATTTTTGCAGTTAATAGTTTCGTTTTCTTGCTCAATCTATATTTCCAGATGTTTTAAAATGGAAAAATACTCTTGCTGCACCTACAATGATAAACTCTCTCCCCCTACATAACACAGAGATCTGTGATGAGGAAATGAGATTAATTATATGAGAGCACTTTAAAAACTTTGTGGAAGAAAGTCAATATTTATTTCAAAGGGAGTTAGTAATAATACCTTGTTTTTCTTACCTGCCAACTTCCTTCTTTCAAATATTCTTAGGACTTGCTGCTAAAATTCACAGCTAGTAAGATACCATGAGGAGGCAGCATAGAACTATTTTCTGTACATGCTTAGGTCAGTGGTTTCACTCAGATGGGAAATTAGAATTTGGTTTTATTTGAATTATATGTATTTGAATCACAATTGCTTAGGATCTCAGCATGCTAGTCTTACTGAATAATAGTTATATTTATTTTTAATTTCAGTTCCATATGGACTTTTCCTTTTATAAACTTATGTATTTGGATGTTGAAGGAATGTCAAATTGCCATAAAAGTTTCTAAACACTCTCAATCACTGTACTTATCCATCCCAGACTAGTAAACAGTTTGGGGACTGGCACCATTCTGTAGCGCACATTTTACATAGCACTGGCTTAAAATTTAGCAGCTAAATGAGGACAAGGAAGATAAGTGAAAGTCAGTGTCTGCTTAGAAGGCAAATAGTCAACACTGAACATTGTAGAGTCCATTATTACCTTTAGGTATATTGTGATCCTGCGGAACTAGAGAAAGAGAGAGACAGACACCTGGTTAATGGTCTAAGAGGATTGGCAAACTTTTTCTGTAAAGGGCCAGATAATAAATATTTAGGCTTTGCAGGCCAGTGACGCAACTCTGCCCTTGTAGTGCAAACACAACTGTAGATAACATGCAAACAAAAGAGTATGCCTGTGTACCGGTAACACTATTAAAAAAAACCTGGCAGTGCACCTGACTTGGCCCAGGGGTCCATAGTTGGCCAGTTCCTGGTCTAAGATAAGGTGGATATTTCACAGCAGAAATCAAGAATAAGTTTTTCCAGCTGTTTCTTCATGTTTTATTGAATTACCAGCTCAGTACCTGGTGTCCGGCTGACTTCTCTCTAGTATGTGATGAGAATAGCACAAGGCCTAACTCACACTAGGACTCCAGAAAGGTTTGTGATGCTATACCGTTGTCTTCTCGCTTCCAGAGTAGAAGAGTTGACCAGATTGATCTAATCCATTTCCTTTTTCATTCTGAAATTGGTCTACCTCCTCATAGGAAGCCCAGAGGCTCTGTGAACAAGTCCATGCTGCCATCAAGGCAATTATTGCAGTATACTATTCGCTTCCCAAGGATCAGGGTAAGTCACTGTCACACAAACATTGGGTAGACCTTGGCTAATGTGACAGCTTATGTACTGAAACTTTACCTTTCCCTCAATTTAAGCAGGTAATATAACTTCCTCATAAAATGCAAAGATAACTTCATAATGGAAGTGACCTCTATAAATAAGCCTTCAGCTATAGATGCTGTGTTCCCATCCCCCTCGCCTTGCCTGACTCTAAGGTTTTTCATTCTCACTAGCTCCTTCCTCTCTAACCCAGTATACCATCACAGATGCTGGCTAAGTCTCAGCCCCATACCCAGGCCCAAGCTATCCCCAGTCTCCACCCATATTATATCACACCCTATTGCTGAGTTTCCTTATACATTAAGTGGCTTCCATGTCTTTTTTATTTCTTACTTTTATTGATTTCAGAGAGGAAGGGAAAGGGAGAGAAAGATAGAAACATCAATGATGAGAGAGAATCATTGATCAGCTGCCTACTGGGGATAGAGTCCGCAACCCGGGCATGTGCCCTTGACCAGAATTGAACCTGGATCCCGCAGGCCGACGCTGTATCCACTGAGCCAAACCAGCTAGGGTCATGCCTTTCTTATAATCAGCAGTCGGGAATGGTGGGAAGAGCAAGAAAATGGCATGGGGACATAAGTCGACCTGTTTTGTGTGGGCACTCCAATTACAGCATGTAAGTTCTGTAGTGCTTACACTCTTGAGGAAAGTAGATGTTGGCTTCTGGAAAGAAGACCGGCTGCTTAGTCTTTGGGTTTGGCTACAGGAATCACCCTGAGGAAGCTGGTTCGGAGCGCCACCTTGGACATCGTGGATGGCATGGCTCAGCTTGTGGAAGTGCTTTGCACCACTCCAGCTCAGAGGTAGTGATGCCACGGTTGAGTATTAGTTAATGGGGTTCCTTGTATCAGGAAGGGATAAAAGCTCAGTTCAACAGCAAAATTGTAGTGTAACTGAAAGTAATAACCAGGAGGAAGGAGCTCTTTAGGACAGGAACCTAGATTATTGATATGTCCTTATTGATTCCTTTCCGCAGCCCTGAGAACAATGACCTTATTTCTTGCAACAATGTCTGGGTTGCGTGCGAGCAGGTGCCTCAGATACCAAGAGGTGGGTAAGAGTGGGAAGTGGGTCATTGACTCTGATGGCCAAAGCAGACAGACCTCTCATACTAGCTTCCAGTTTTGTACCATATATATATTTTAACTTACATAAAGAGTTTAGTCAAATATATAGACTTTATTACCAATATCCAAAGATAGGTATTAATATTTCTGCCAGTCTTTTTAGTTCTCATATTTCTTAATTCAAACTCCCCTTTTGCTGTGGCTCTGCTTCTTATTGAACCCATATGGCTTGTTCTCCTGGTCCTGCCTGCCCCAGAATCAGTATTTCTTTTCTTTAAAAAAAAAAAAAAAAGCTTTTATTTATTTTTGAGAGGGAGGAAGAGAGAGAGAAACCAATGTGAGAGAGAAACATCAATCAGATCACCTGCCTCCTGCAACCCCCCCTACTGGGGATCGAGCCCACAGCCTGGGCATGTGCCTTACTGGGAATCTAACTGGTGACCTTTTGGTACATGGGACGATGCCCAACCAACTGAGCCATACTGGCCATGGCCCCAGGTTCAATATTATGAGACACACTGAAGCAGTTATGAGGTAGAACCAGCTAGGTCAAAAATTGTGGTCATTCAAGAGGACCATTGAGAAACACCTTGTGACCACTTTACTTGCAGTGAATGATAAGCTTTTTAGCCCCCTGTTTGGATATCCAGAGTATGTATGTGAGAATTTTACATTAAACCACTGGCCTTGTTGAATGTCCTTGGCACTCCCTTCAAATGGGGATACTGTTGATTGCCCTTTGCAGACTTCAGAGAATTGTTGGGTTTCTCCTCTAATTTTTTACTTACAGATAACAAAGCTGCAGCCCTTTTAATGCTGACAAAGAGTGTGGATTTAGTGAAGGATGCACATGAGGAAATGGAGCAGGTGAGACGACGTCTGTCTTTGCTGGTCATTGGAAGGCAACTGTGACTAGTAGATGAGAATTGGTTATAAAGACAGGAGATGTCCTGAGCACTGGCCGAATAAGTCCCAGCCTCACTCCCGTCCTCCATCTCCCACCTGCACCCCATGCTGGTGTGTGATTTAGTACCACTCCCCTGTCCCATTGCTGGACTAGGAGAGAGAGAGGGTTTATGCAGTGATCCATCTCTGTCGCCATTAGTGAAGTAGCTAGCTGAGGTTTGGAACAACTCAGACATGATGCTGAAAGTACAACAGGCTTTTTTTTTTTTGGCATTCACATAAATGATGTATGTGGTATGTCTTAGGCTGTGGAAGAATGTGACCCTTACCATGGCCTCTTGAATGATGATGAGGAGGACAACTCTGACAACCATGGTGATGAACAGGATGATGTGTTGGGGTGTCCAAATAATCAGGACTCATATTGGTCAGAGGAAGATCAAGAGCTGATAATCCCGTGCCTTGCGCTGGTGAGAGCATCCAAAGCCTGCCTGAAGAAAATCCGGATCTCAGTGGCAGAGAATGGGAAGAAGGACCAGGTGGCCCAGCTGGATGACATTGTGGATATTTCTGATGAGATCAGCCCTAGGTAAGTGTGAGCTCTACTTGAAATATCAGTTCTGATACTCTGAGCAGCAATTCTGATCTCTGCTTGTGTTGTCATCACAGTTTTTTTCCCAGTTTCTTTTTATTTTGAAAATCTTCACGTCTACAGGAAAGTTGAAAAAGTATTGCAGCGAGCACCCACACATATCCTTCACTTATTATTCACATTATTTTCTATATCGGTTTATTTGTCTATAGATAGATGTGCCATTTTTTCCCCACTGAACCGTTTGAGAGTAAGTTGCAGACATCAATGACATTTCACCTTTAAATACTTTTATTCTTATTATATCCAAGAAATTTAACATTGAACAAATTAATATGATCTAATATTCAAATTTACCCAATTGTCTCTAAAATATCTTACAGAATTTTTTTTTTTTTTAATCTAAGGTTTGTCTTGGTGTCACATTGCATTTGGTGGTCATCTCCTTGGTCTCTTGAAACTAGAACAACCCCTGTCTTTTTTAGTCTTAATTGACATTTTTAAAAATCCAATTTTTATAAAATTGACATTAACAATTTAAAATAATCTTTGTAGAATATCCAACAATCTAGATTCATGTGACTGTTTTTTCATGATCATCTATTCAACTTAAAGATTTTTTGGCAAAAATAACATAGTTGAGTGTTTTGGGCTTCTCAACGCGTCACTTTGAGTGTCATGTGATGTTAATTTGTCCCATTATTGGTGGAACTAAATTTGATCACTTGGTTAAGTGGTGCCCACTTTGGTGGCATTATATGGACGAACTCCTCCTGTGTTAGTTATTAAATTGGTGGTTTCAGATCCTCACATTTTTTAATGAATTGATCATGTCTTCTCCTAGTGCAGTGATGGCGAACCTATGACACGTGTGTCAGAGGTGACACGCGAACTCATTTTTTTGGTTGATTTTTCTTTGTTAAATGGCATTTAAATATATAAAATAAATATCAAAAATATAAGTCTTTGTTTTACTATGGTTGCAAATATCAAAAAATTTCTATATGTGACACGGCACCAGAGTTGTTAGGGTTTTTCAAAATGCTGACACGCCAAGCTCAAAAGGTTCGCCATCACTTTCCTAGTGAAACAGGGTATATATGTGTTCAGTAAATACCCGTTGAGTTGATCGTTTATTGGTTGCCCAATTTAAGGAACTGATAGGCATTTCTGGGGCAGTCATTTTCTTATTGGTTGGCATCCTTCGTTGTGTGCTAGAGCCACATAGCTGTGCTTTGTTCCATTTTTTGTTAATGGTTATTTTTACTTTCTGCCCTTAGTGTGGATGATTTGGCTCTAAGTATATATCCACCTATGTGCCACCCGACTGTGCGAATGAGTGTAAGTACCTGCGTTGATAAACCTAATCGGTAGAATTTTACCAATCACCAGCCTTTTCTTTAAGCTGTAGGAAATACATTTGTGACACTTGGACATAAGTACAGCAGTAATATATTTCTTACATGTGTTTTGTGCTTGATAAATATTTGCTGAATTATAATAGCCATGAGCTCTGGTAGTACTGTTTTCTATAACCACCTGGGTAATCATTTAGAAAAACCCAATGACCTTAGAAAATGCTTCTTTGAAGAGAATGTCTTAATTACTGTAGTGCTTTCAGATCTTCTCAACTGAAGTCACCTGTTTCTGATTTCTGCTATAGGCAGAAATAAGTGTTCCAGAAAACAACTCTGTTCTAATATAAACACATTATGTGATTTAACCATGGAGGATCAAGTTCTTTATAAAATCTGATTATATTGTATTCTTTGAAGTCCTGGGTTCTGTGCTAGAGAGAGTTCTATTTTATTTTTATAAACTCAAGTTCTTATCTCTAACGTTATTGAAAGGAAAAGTAAACTGCCAAATGACTTATATTCTACAATCAGATGTATCAATCCTAATCATATTTGATAAGTTAAATAGTGGAAATTAGATACATCAAAGTATCTTCATAATATACAAACACCTTGAAGGAGAATAGGATTCTTTTGGGCATTAACTTTTTAAATTTGTATTCACTTTTAAAAAATTGACTTCCTAAGAAATAAACATCTTTAGCAATATGCCTTCTCAATTACCTTGAGTAAAAATATAAAATATGTATTATATATTGATGGCATACATACATCCTCATGTTATCTTGTCATTGGTGTTCTTAAAATTCTGTACATAGATTTTTAAAAAAGAATTAGAATTTAAAAAATATTTTTTATTATTGATTTTAAAGAGAGAGGATGGGAGAGAGAGAGAAACATAGCTTGTTTGCCTCCAATATGTACCCCTATGGGGGACCGAACCTGCATCCCAGGCATGTGCCCTGACCAGGAATCAAACTGGCTACCTTTCGGTACACAGGACAGTGCTCAACTGACTGATCCACACTGGCCAGGGTTATACGTAGATTTTTAAAAAGAAAAACATTAGTTGTTTCTACTATATGTTTAGAACTATCAGAAGTTGGGACAAATTCAGATTATATTCTTCCTTTTGCTGTTTTATTAATTTAAAATATATTTTTAAAAATCTTGTAAAAGTGTTGCAGCAACAGTATTATTAAGATTTGGCTAAATAGTAAAGAATCCAAAATCAGGGTGAGTCCTTACCATAAAAATAAACCTTCTCTGTTTCTTTTCTAGGCTGCAAAACTTGTGTCTGTTCTAAAGAAGGCACTTGAAATTACAAGGTGAGTATGAGGACTTCTCCCCAAATAGATGTTTGAGAATAAATCTATCCAGCCATTCTCAACTCCCAAACCCCCATTTGAAGGAGCGGGTATGGAGTTTTCTTTCAACTTCAGTTGTGGAGCAGCTGAGCTTCTGCAGAGAAACTTGCCTTTTCTTAATTTAATTTCCTCTGTGCTTCCTGTTGAAGATATGTTTTCTTTGACAATATAATAAATTTCATTTCTTTTTTCCCCCCATTCCATTCACAGAGCGAGTCATGTAACCCCACAACCAGAAGATAGTTGGATCCCTTTACTCATTAATGCTGTTGATCATTGCATGGACAGAATCAAGGAACTCACTCAGAATGAACTTGAATTATGAGTTTTCAGGCTCATTTGTACTCTCCTCTCTCCTTTTCTTACTGTCACAGCCAGGCTCTGATGTCTGCTTTTAAAATGGGGCTAGAATGTTTTCTGGTTTGAAAAGGAGTTTCTGTCTATATTTATCAAGAGGCACTATTACCAAAGATTGTTGGTTAGGCCAGACTGGCAATTATTTATAAAATGTATGAGTATGATATATTTTTCTGTGCGAGCTACAAAAGATAATGGCATGATTTTGTGTTTCTTAATCGCCTCCCAGAGATTCGTGGGGAAGCTGCCTCATTCCCTATTTGCAATAAAGTATATTGTTTCATTGTTAAAGATGTTGACAATCTCAATAAAATACTAACCTGCCAGTGCTTAAATGAGTACTCCTCCAAAGTTTCTTTCTGCCAGAAATACAGGTGGAAACTAAAACATTGCTTTCCTTTAGGCTTAAAAGTCTGAAGATCTGATTCTGTTCAGAAGTATACATAGAACAGAACACTTGACTTTAAAGAAAGTGACTCCAAAGCCCCTCTTAGTAATTGAGCATGTTATATAATATCATTATATTTATAAGTCCTTCTGAATATTATTACAGGTCACTCCATGCCTCTAAAATTATTTTGTGGTATTGAGCTCATTTGTTAAGTTTGTTCACCTTGTTGAACCAGATTTGTTTTTCTTATACATACCTGTATTGTTTTCTGTTATATATTACATGTCCCCAGATATAAATACAAAATTAAAAGCAAAAAAAATTTAATTGATTTTTTAGAGGAAGGGAGAAAAAGAGAGAGAGAGAAACATCGATATATTGCCTCCTGCACATGCTCCAACTAGCAATCGAACGTGGGTACGTGCCCTGACTGGTAATTGAACCCACCATCTTTGGTGAACAGGATGACTTTCAAACCAACCAAGCCATACCGGCCAGGGCTAAATACAAAATTTTTATAAACCAAAAAATTTTAAATGTATAAGTTTATATAATGTTAAGTGTCTCTTTAGTTAAATCTTTTGCAAAATCATCACCAACCTATATAATAAAAGGGTAATATGCAAATAGACCAAACAGCAATCAAAGCGTAATATGCTAATGATATGCTAAGGCTGCTCAACTGCTTGCTATGACTTGCACTGACCACCGGGGGCAGACAGTCAACTAGTCAACCAGTTGCTATGACGTGCACTGACCACCAGGGGGTAGATGCTCCAACCGGTAGGTTAGCTTGCTGCTGGGGTCTGGCTGATTGAGCAGGATGGGCTGGACATGCCCTGGAGCCCTCCCGTGGTCCCTCCCTGGCCCGATCATGCATTGGTGGGGTCCCTCAGCCTGGCCTGCACATCCTTGCAATCTGGGACCCCTCTGGGGATGTTGGAGAGCTGGTTTCAGTCTGATCCCACAGGCCACTCCCCTTGGGAGGGCGCCAGATGCAGGGCTCATGGCTGGTAAGCACTGCTGCGGCAGAGAGAGCCTCTCCCGATCAGGACTGATTGGGCGCGAGCCCGCGGCAGGCACAGTGGGGCCGGGATGAGCGGGAGGGGCAGTAGGAGCTGCAGGCAGCGTTGGACTGCGGGTTTCGGCCCAATCCCTGCAGGCCACCCAGAGGGACCCCACCCATGCACGAATTCATGCACCGGGCCTCTAGTCCTATATAATAAAAGGCTAATATACAAATTGACCCAATCACGAATGACTGTTTGCCATGACACACTGACCACCAGGGGGCAGATGCTCAATACAGGAGCTGTCCCCTGGTGGTCAATACACTCCCACAGGGGGAGCACCGCTCAGCCAGAAGCTGGGCTTAAGGCTGGTGAGCACAGTGGCAGTGGTGGGAGCCTCTCCTGCCTCCACGGCTGTGCTAAGGATGTCCGACTGCCGGCTTAGGCCCACTCCCCATGGGAAGAGGACCTAAACTGGCAGCCAGACATCCCCCGAGGGCTCCCGGACTGCGAGAGCACAGGCTGGGCTGAGGGATGCCCACCTCCCCAGTGCACAAATTGCGTGCACTGGGCCTCTAGTCTACACTAATAAAAGACAAAGATGCTAATTGACCGTACCTTTGCTATGCCCTAAGCCACGCCCACCAGCCAATCAGAGCGACTATATGCAAATTAACCCAACCAAGATGGCGGCCGTCAGCCACAGAGCTGGAGCAAGCAGGAGGCTTGGTTGCCCGGGCGATGGAGGAAGCCAAGCTTCCTGCCATCCCTGAGCCGACTGAGGCCTCCGCTCTTGGCAACAAAGTTTCAATTATAGAAGACAAATAAATCCCAGATACCTGCTTCCAGTCAGCCTCCACTGGGAGCTTGGGTGACTGGGGGTTGTGGCCAGCCTGCAAACAGCCATCAGCCCCTCACCCAGGCTGGCCACACCCTCATGGGGTGAGGGTCCCCGCTGGGGGTCTTGGCCAGCCTGCAAACTGCCATCAGCCACTCACCCAGACTGGCCAGGCACCCCAGCAGGACCCCCCTACCCTGAAGGGGATGTGGCCAGTCTGGAAACGGCCCTCAGCCCTTCACCCAGGCTGACCAGGCACCCCAGTGGGGACCCCCACACTGAAGGGGCTGTGACCAGCCTGCAAACAGCCGTCAGACCCTCACCCAGGCTTGCCAGGCACCCCAGTGGGGACCCCTACCCTGAAGGGGCTGTGGCCAGCCTTCAAACAGCCATCAACCCCTCACCCAGGCTGGCCAGGCACTCCTATATAATAAAAGGGTAATATGCAAATTGACCCTAACAGCAGAACGACTGGGAATGACTGGTCACTATGACACACACTGACCACCAGGGGGCAGATGCTCAATGCAGGAGCTGCCCCCTGGTGGTCAGTGTGCTCCCACAGTGGGAGCTCTGCTCAGCCACAAGTCAGGCTGACAGCTGCCAGTACAGCGGTCGTGGTGGGAGCCTCTCCCACCTCCTCAGCAGCACTAAGGATGTCCAACTGCAGCTTAGGCCTGCTCCCGCTGGCAAGTGGACATCCCCAAGGGCTCCCGGGCTGCCAGAGGGATGTCTGACTGCCAGAGGGACCCCCCCCCCCCCGACCTAAGCCAGCAGGTGGTCATCCCCCGAGGGATCCCATACTGCGAGAGAGCACAGGCCGGGCTGAGGGACCCCCCCCCCCCCCGAGTGCACAAATTTTTGTGCACCAGGCCTCTAGTTTAATTATAATTTTGTATCAGCCTGGAAGATTATATATTGGAAACAAGGTAAACCTGTAGTTTTGCATATTCTGGTGACTTGACTTGGGCCTTATGTATATACTGCAATCTCAGCAACCTCTTCTGACCGTTCTTTTTCTTGTGTAGGTGTAATTCATCCCATCTGCCCTTCTGATGTCTCTAGGTAGAAACAGCAACAGTAGCCATTCTTTTGAGCACTAGTGAGTACTTGGGGTTGAAATTCCTAAGGCAAATTTTCCTTTATAAAGTGCCATTCTGTATATTTAACAAATGTCATAAAGAAAAGGAACTAAATTCAAACGGAGAAAGTGCCAAAGCAACAAAATAATGTGAACAAAACAATCATTACTTTGTACAAAAGGAGTTCAGTTTTTTTTTTATTCTTTCTTACAGAGCCTATTTTCTATATACTTAATAATTTTAACATTACTAGACCAAATTCATATTATTGACATCAGACTTTAATTGTGGGATACTTAATATGTAAAGAACTCTCATAAAACTTATCTATAGCTGAATCTAGATCATTCTACTCTTAGGTCCTATGTTCTGTATTTTATAACTTTGTTCAGTCATCTTTGAGACTTTAAGGATAATGGTCAGGGATAGCACCGATCAATGTAATAGGGTTATCTAAAAATTCCATTTTTAGCAATTTCAAAAATATATGATTTAAATGTTAGGTTCTTTTCCTTTCCTGTAAGTCAATGAATGTGTTAGTGAGTACTAAAATGGTTATGAAAATCCTGAACCAGAGAAATCTGAATGTACTCATCTGAGTATCTTTTTAAGGATCTCCTTTTAGCACCCAAGCCCAGTAGTTTCTAAGGCAACTAGTCTTCACAGCTGCCTTAAGCTGGAATGACAGAAGTGGAGGTCTTTTCTGTTGATTTCTGGGAATCTAGTTTTGTTCTTGGCCACTCTCCTGCTCAGCTTGAATGGAGATTCATTTGTCTGGGAAGCAAAGTTTCCCTTCCATTTGGTTTTAGAGCATAGATACAAGCGGGTGGTGGGGGCAGTGATGCTGGAGCCGCTTGTTTAAGCTGCAAGTTCAGGGGCTACCACAGTGACACTTCTGTAGTTGGTTAGGTTCTGGAACATGTTGCAGTCCATTTCCACGTTGAGCCGCTGGAGCCCCACCTTCACCGGTGTGAACCAGAATTGGGTGCACAAGGTGTTTCCAGGTCGCACGGGACCTAATCTGAAATAAAGGAAAAGGCAGGTGCTAGTTCTGTCCCAGGTTGGTTGCTTTGCTGGTCCCAGTGACTCTGATCCTTGAAACAGGAGGTTTTAAGGGGGTAGAAGACGGGAGCCGCCCTATGGTGAGCAGTTTCATGGGTGAGAAGAGAAATCCTACCCTAAGGGCTTCCAAGCTGCATCTGTTGTTTATCATCTGTGACTTCAGTCTGGTCCCAGTCTCTGTAACAGTATTGGGGTGTGTTTGGAAAAGCTATCGCTTTGGGACCCTCACACTGCTAAACACAGTGGGTATGGCAGGTGCATTGAGATGTCAATAGCCAACAGGTGGTGGTTGGAGCCCTATCAACAGCCTCCTGGCCTGCCTTTGGGCCTTATGGTGACTGAGGGAATGGTACAGATTTTCTTTGAGGAGCTTTGCCCCACAATTGATCTGGAAGACCACAGAAGTCTGGTTAAATGTTGGCAGTCCCTCCTCTGAACTTATTGACAAGAACGACTCACTGAGTTTCATGAGGCTGAGGCAGTGGCACAATACTAGACAACCTGTCAGGGACCTCAGGGATGGTACAATAGTCATTGTGAACTCTCAACTATATACTGTGTTATTCAGCGAAGGATGTAGAGGACATAATGAGAGGAGAGATGATGAAAGAAGATACTTGCAGCATTTAAAACCAACAAGGGACTAATACCTAGACTCTACAGGCCACTCCTACAAATCAACGAGGAAAAAAAGTGGGAACACCAAAAGAAAAGTAGTCAAAGACCTTTAGAGAGGAGTAAATGGAAAAGCCTTATAAACACACAAAGAGTTAAATTAAAACAATAGTGATATATTACCTTATTTCCATTAGACTGGAAAAAAGAGAAAGTTGGGTATTGCCATGAGTGGAAGAATAGTAGGAATATAGAAACTGTCATGGAGTGCTGGAGGGAGTGAGGCTTCTGCAGCCATTCTGCAAACAAAGCTGATAGTACCTGGTCAAACCAGGTCACATCCTACGACTCAGCAATTCTATCCTGGGCATATATATCCTTTCCTCCCCGACCAAAGTTTCAGACAAGTATATAAGGGGCCATGTGGAGATGTTCATTGTAGCATTATGTGTGGTGGTTGAAAGTTGGAGGTACTCTGGGTACTATCACTGTGAAATAGAGTGGTAGGTAGCAGGGGATGTGCAGTGTGTATTATGTAGCAGAAACAATGGACTGGATATATGTGGATGGATCTTAAAAACATAGATCTGAATGAAAAGTAGAAAAAGAATTAGACATAACATCACTTATACAATTTAAAAATATAAGCTCATGCCCTGGCCAGTGTGGCTCAATTAGTTGGAGTGCTGTCCTGTGCACTGAAGGGTCACAGGTTCGATTCCCAGTCAGGGCACAGACCCTGTTGTGGGTTCAATCCCTGGTTGGGGCATGTGGGGGAGGCAACTGATCGATGTCTCTCTTATATCAATGTTTCCCTCTCCCTCTCACTCTAAAATAAAGAAAAATAGAGGCTCATGAGGCAATAGTGCACATTTTACACATACTAACAAAATGATATGAAGTGTGGTTGGAACGGGAGTAGGGATAAAAGAGAATATTTAAACAAAATTCAAAATTGTGGTGGGCTTTAGTAGAATGCAGCTTTCGAGAGGCAGCCTCCCTGTGATGTTCTCCAGTACCCAGTCCTAACCCTGTCACCTGCACTCACCAACAATATTGAGGCTCTTCCTGCATGACAGGGCAGCAACCAGGGTCAGGGGGGTGCCTAAGGAGTACACAGCCTCCCTCCCTCCTGTCCCCCTGGGATGAGACAGGCTCTAACCCCTTATTTCTACTTCAGGGCATATTTGCTCTGTCTCCATGGACACACCAAAAAGACAGTTATTAACCTTGGGCCCAGTGTTTCTGACCAGTTGAGATGTGTCAGTGGGATGAGAAGCTTGTGGTCTCTTACCTGTAGCTCCTCTCTCTGTGAATGAGCCCCTTTCCGAAGATGGAGATCACACAGTCCTTCATGGGAGCATCTAGGGAGTTATGGATGCTGACTGAGGCCGAAAGAGGCTGATATTGCTCTGCTGCCTCTGGCATCTGTGGTAAGAGACACAGTTACTCCTTCCCCTCCTGGGCACCCTCCCTGTACCCTCTTCATTGCTCTCCTATCTCTGCCATCCTGACCCAAACACCACAGCTGTCTTCTTTACCCCTCTGCCTGGTCTTCCTGCATTTACCCTCACACCGGATCCATCACAGACCGTCTCTGATGGTGCCTCTCCTCCACTTAGAGACCGTGGAGGGTTCCCATGGTCTCTGGAATAAAGCTTCGGCTGGCATTCAGAGCCCTCCATGGTCTGACCCCAACCCACTTCTCCAACCTTATTTGTTCTTCCCTTGACTAAACAACATTCAAGCCACATCGGGTGCTTTCCCATCCTCAGCACACCCCTCGGACTCCTTCCTTTGGGCCTTTTCTACTTACAAGGGCCTCCCCCACTTCTGCATTGGAAGCTTGCCCATTGTTCCCAGTATAAATGCCACCTTCTCCACGAAGTCTTCCTCAAACTAATCCGATGGAGTTAATCCCCTTTACTTCACTTATCCCATAGTGACTTTGTGGCTCTATTAAAGCATTTACATAGAAGACCAACACAGTGTCTCCCTTACACAACTATAACCTCTTTAAGGGCATGGACCAAATTGCATTAATTTTGGGCAGGGTAGACGTGGAAGGATGACTGGGTCAAGAGCCATAAGTCTCTATATGTCCCATTATTATGATCTTGGGCATGTTGCTCTCTAGGAGAGATTCCGCATCTGAATAATGGGAACAGTTTCACCGCACAGGGCTTTTGAATGAAAAGAAATGAGGTGAAAATGCATTGGCCAATGTATAAAGTGCTAAATAAACACCGGCTATTATCATCTCTATAAGTATGGAGGCTACAACTGGGGAGGACCAACCTTTACTTAACCACATAAGAAGCTGGAAGATTTAAACCTGAATAGCACATGTAAGAAACCATCTCTTTCAAGACAAGGAGCTCTCAACATAGCATGTTCTGGTGATCCTGCAGCAGTCACCTGCACTGACGTGTGATGCCCTCTGATTCTTTCTGAAATGGGGACCTGAGTAGTAAGTAGCGCATGAGAGCCATCTGGGGAAAGACTGGTGCCTACCTCAATGGCAAGGCGTGGTCTACAAATGGCGATGTCTTCCTGAGCAAAGCAGCTGAGGCTGGACTCTGAGTGTGTTGCCACAGCGGTAAGTCTGAGGAAGCTGTTCTCAGGTGGGCTTCGTGCAAAATGGGAGAAGGACAGGCTGGTGGTGATTCTCCTAACTGAGATACGTGACAGACGAGTCAGTGCAAAAAGCTGAGCGCGCGTGCCCCGGAGACAAGCAAATAGTTACACACAGAATGCAGAGGAGTCAGGATCTCACTGAAGCCAGAAAGGAGCCTCATTCCTCACAGCAATTTCAAATTTGAACTCATCCAAGAACCCATCCCTCACCGCCATCACCACCCTCACTAACACTTTTGGCAGACCACCTCCTCGGGGTTGTGGACACAGTCCCTGTGAGCTAGAACAAGTTAAGCTCTCTTGGCCTCAATTTCTTTGTCTAATAATCACACCTGCCTGGTGGGATGGCTTGTGTTAAATGAGCTACTGCAAATGAAGTATTTATCTCAGACCCTGCCGCACATTGTTACTGAATATATGCTGACTTAGTTCCTTCCCATTCTCTGCTTCTTCTCTTTCCCCTTTGCAGAGAAAATAAAGCCATCCTTCATCCTTGAGGAATTCTTTCAAGCTCATGTTCCCATTCCCAAACTACAGACATAGACATCTACCCCATCTCTCACTGCTCCCCTAGGGGGATGATGTGTCCCCACAGAGAAAGTCAAGTCCTCTGTTTTTAAAATCTATGCTCCATCCTGACCCTCCCAGTGCCTAGCTGTGTAACTTTGGGCAAATTATTTAACCTCTCTGTGTCTCGGTCTCCTCATCTGTAAAGTGGGGATAATAATGGTTCCTGCCTCATTAGGTTGTGAGGATAAATGAAGCAATGCACATATAACACTTAACACACCATGTCTGCCACTAATAAGTGCCCCCAAATGTGAGCTATAATTATTCTTGTTGTCTCTCATTTCCCAAAGAGTTGCACCATCAATTAAACCCATCTCTCCCTGGGTGGAGGTGGGCAAAGGGCATGGGGGTGGGGGAAATGGGAGACATTTTCTATAGTGTCAACAATAAAAAATTTAAATAAAAACAATAATAAAAGCCATGGCTGGTGTGGCTCAGTTGGTTGAGAGTCATCCCATGCACCAAAAGGTTACCGGTTCAATTCCCAGTCAGGGCACTTGCCCAGGTTGCAAGTTCGGTCTGCGTAGGAGAGGCAATCGATCGGTGATTCTCTCTCACACCAATGTTTCTCTCTCTCTCTCCCTTCTTCTCTCTGAAATCAATAAAAACGTATTAAAAAATAAATAAATACGTAAAAATTAAAAATAAAACCCATCTCCCCTGAGGCTTCAGTCTTTTGCTCTCTGCTGATTATTTTCCTCAGCATGTAAGCAGATTTCACTTTCTCTCATCTTAAAAGAAAAACAACCAACCTCCTTCTACCCAGTATCTCTGACTGACTACCACCCAACCTCTCTTCTTTAAAATTTTTTTTAATTCCTCACCCAAGGATATGTTCTTACTGATTTTTAGAGAGAGAGGAAGGGAGAGAGAGAAACGTTGATGT